>NW_026874905.1:0-17109 GCF_032173495.1 Musca vetustissima
ATTCGCCTGGTTCGGATTGTAGGAGAGAGTATCCGCTCTTTCCTACGCTTTCTCCTAGAAGTCACATTTGCTCAGTTCGGATGCAGAGAGGACTTTCTAGTGCTACGGTCGTCGATGTGATCTCGACCTTGTTTACGCTACATTTGCTCACCGCGACTCACTTGCTTTCAAACTCTCGTTGTTTAAACTTGCTTTTTAACTCTCGTTGATTAAACTTGCAAACTCGCTTTCGATCGAACACGCACGCATTAAGGTAAAGTTTTGTTTCATTCGAAACTCATTAACTTGCCAAATAAAGTTTGAAAATATATTTAACCCAAACCTTGTTTATTTTGTTTTTTTTTTTGTTTTTCCCTCATTTGCTAACATTTTTTTCGAGCGGATAAACAAGCATTGTTGTTGCATTTTGATCCCATCAAGTCGGATAATCTACCAACAATTTAGCACTTTTCGCTATTTCAAAGGAGAAAAACATCATCACCCCTCACCATACACAACATCTCATCATTGCATAAGTCACCAAAACCATAAACACATCATCACACAAACAACAATCATAAACTTAAAAGGTACGTAGTTCAGTTTCAATTTTATATTGAGCATACCGCGAGTGTTTTCGTTTTTTACATTTCGCTTTACAAAAAAAAATAAATATTCCATTTGTTGCTACATGATTTCGTACGTCACGTACTGGTAACAATTGCCTTAACGCGTGCTTTCCTAAATATACAGCCCACATATTCTTGCCATAAGTTGTTTGCCAGTGATCGGTTGTGTAGTGCTTACTTGTTATTTCTCACTAAAGGCTACATATACACCCCCTCATTCTCGTTAACTCCGCTAGCCAGTAATGAGAAAAAGAACTAACAACAATACGAATACTCATCGTGCCCTTTTCTAATTTGTATAGTTATTCTCAAACCTACCAACAATTCTAATATCGCATCAGTTTGCATAAATATAACCATAATATTCCACGCGCCTTTTTATAGCGTCTGTTGGTTAACACTCAATCATACCAACAACATATCCATCTCACCAACTCTCACTGTTGGATCGTTCTCGTTGTTTTGTTGATCGTGTGATATCAACAACAAATATCATTCTCGCATTCCAGCCGCCTTGTTTAGTGTGAGCCGACTAACAAACAAACGTACCAACAAGATCTTGCTCTCCCCACACATCTCTGTTGGTTCGTTGTCGTTGGTCTGTTTGTAGTGCGTTAGCCGCTCACTCAACACTGCTTGTGTTTTATTCCCTTTTGTGCGGTATTCGTTATTCACCACTGCACAGTGGGTCCGTATGAAAATTAGTGGATTTTTATAAATAGTTTTTTAAAAAATATTTAATAAAAAATTGTTGTTATATTTGTTGGTCTATAGTAGAATTTTGGACTTTTTAATAAAAAGTACCCTACTTTCGGCATTTTACAAGAGCATTCAAGGCATTCCTTTGTGGTTAATTAAAAACTATTTTTGGGCAATTTTAATAAATTTCTTATATTTTTTTTCGAAAAAAATACATATTTACATTTACAACAAAAATTAGTTGTCTGCAAAATTATACCCTCATTTGAAATTTCGTGCACCCTACTGTCGGTAGTTGCGATTTTCAAATTATTTTCGCCAATTTTTGTTCCCTTTTTGGAAGTTTCACAAAATTTGTTGTTCTATTTGTATCGACTATCTTTGTATTATCGATCCCTATTGCAAATTCGACTGTGTGTACCCTACATTCGGTTCTAGTCGACCTCAAATAGTAAAAATATAGATTTTTTGGACTTTTTTGCTTCGATATCTTTTGTTTTTCAATAGAATCATGTCGGTCACTCCATTGACACAATTTATTCGCGCGTCAGATAATGTGGTCAAATTTATTGCCTCATACCATATGCTTAAGCCAGAAAGTCATACGATTTTCAGCCTTGAAATTCAAAGCTCGGAACTTCAAGAGTTATGGTCTAAAGTCAAAGACACTTACGACAAGTGTATTGACTATTTGTTGACACTAGAGGGTACAACATCTGAGAAAATCTCTTCTGCCGATTCGAAGTACCAATCATCAAACCTAAGTTTCATTGATTGTTTGTCGGAGATCAATGAAAAGATTCACAATCTTAAGTCGGTGAAATCTACCTCTGAAACTCCTGCCGTCGTTAATGCTAGCACACCGCAAACTACTTTAGCTCCATATCCTCAACAAATCGGTAGTGCTTCTAATCGGACTCCTCATGATCTTAATAGTTCTCGTGATCATTTCAATATTTCAAAAACAAAAGGTGAAGCTAGGGAAATCGTGTCTAAGTTTCCACTCACCCATAAAAGTTTCGCTATGGCTTGGCAGTCGTTGAAGGATACGTACGATAATAAACGTATCCTAGTTCATAACCATCTCAAGCTCCTTTTTGACCTTCCCGTTTAGATTTTTTGAGTTCTAACTTGAAAATTCTACAGCGTGGTATCAACGGCTGCATTTCTGCTATGTCAGTCTATGATGTAATTACGGATCACTGGGATCCAATTTTGGTATATATTTGTCAGCAGCGTTTACCATAAAATTAACTGCAGCTTTGTGGGAGCAGAGTATAAAAGATAAATCTTCGCTATCGTCGTGGGAAGACTTAAACAAATTCCTTACTGAAAGGATTCAAACTTTAGCTTGTTTACGAGACATGGAGAAGAGATTTCGAAAAGTAAAGTAAAACCCAAGCTATGTGGTTAATATTGTCGAAATGAAACATAAGAAGACATAACGACGTCAAAATTCTACATTTGAGTTGCTAAAAAACAGAGGTTTAATTGTCTCTCTGTAGGACATTCCGTCAAAAATTGATGCCATACAGGAAAAATTTACATTGCTACCGAGAAGTCTTCAAACAGAGTTCTAAATTTGGGATAAAGATTTGTCTTTTATGTCTGCTCCCACAAAGCTGATTTGTTATTTTAGGTTAATTTTGGTAAACGCTGCTGACAAATATATACCAAAATTGGATCCCAGTGATCCGTAACTACATCATAGACTGACATAGCAGAAATGCAGCCGTTGATACCACGCTGTAGAATTTTCAAGTTAGAACTAGATTCAGAATCTAAGACGGGAAGGTCAAAAAGGAGCTTGAGATGATTATGAACTAGAATACGTTTATTATCGTACGTATCCTTCAACGACTGCCAAGCCATAGCGAAACTTTTATGGGTGAGTGGAAACTTAGACACGATTTCCCTAGCTTCACCTTTTGTTTTCTGAACTAAGTGACAAAGCCTCTCAATGTCACTTAGGCGAGAGTTATTAATAAATATAGCTGAGAAAAGATCCCGAAATGTGGGCCACGACAAGAAATCTCCATGAAATTTATCAATCTCACACGGTGGTAAGTTGAGATTATGCATGGTATTTGAAATGCTAGGTGGCAAACTCCAATTAGAAATGGAGACGTCTGCAGGATTAGGAAAATTTGTTTGAACCATATTTGTAAAATTTGGGATATTCGAACTATCACGAGAAGTATTCATGTCATTTGCGGAACGTGGCTGATCAACAAGAGGCCGATTAGAAGCACTACCGATTTGTTGAGAATTTGGAGCTAACGTAGTTTGCGGTGTGCTAGCATTAACGACGACAGGAGTTGCAGGAGAAGATTTCACCGACTTAAGATTGTGAATCTTTTCATTGATCTCCGACAAACAATCAATGAAACTTAGGTTTGATGATTGGTACTTCGAATCGGCAGAAGAGATTTTCTCAGATGTTGTACCCTCTAGTGTCAACAAATAGTCAATACACTTGTCGTAAGTGTCTTTGACTTTAGACCATAACTCTTGAAGTTCCGAGCTTTGAATTTCAAGGCTGAAAATCGTATGACTTTCTGGCTTAAGCATATGGTATGAGGCAATAAATTTGACCACATTATCTGAAGCGCGAATAAATTGTGTCAATGGAGTGACCGACATGATTCTATAGAAAAACAAACGATAGCGAAGCAAAAAAGTCCAAAAAATCTATATTTTTACTATTTAAGGTCGACTAGAACCGAATGTAGGGTACACACAGTCGAATTTGCAATAGGGATCGATCAAATAATACAAAGATAGTCGATAGGAACAAATAAAAACAACAAATTTTGTGAAATTTCCAAAAAAAGGAACACAAATTGGCGAAAATAATTTGAAAATCGCAATTACCGACAGTAGGGTGCACGAAATTTCAAATGAAGCTATAATTTTACAGACAACTAATTTTTGTTGTAAATGTAAATATGTATTTTTTTCGAAAAATATATAAGAAATTTATTAAAATTGCCCAAAAATAGTTTTTAATTAACCACAAAGGAATGCTTTGAATGCTCTTGTAAAATGCCGAAAGTAGGGTACATTTTACTACAAAGTCCAAAAATCTACCATAGACCAACAAATGTAACAACAATTTTTTATAAAATATTTTTTAAAATATTATTTATAAAATTTTACAATTTTTTACTACGTACCCACTGTGCAGTGGTGAATAACGAATACCGCACAAAAGGGAATAAAACACAAGCAGTGTTGAGTGAGCGGCTAACGCACAACAAACAGACCAACGACAACGAACCAACAGAGATGTGTGGGGAGAGCAAGATCTTGTTGGTACGTTTGTTTGTTAGTCGGCTCACACTAAACAAGGCGGCTGGAATGCGAGAATGATATTTGTTGTTGATATCACACGATCAACAGAACAACGAGAACGATCCAACAGTGAGAGTTGGGGAGATGGATATGTTGTTGGTAGGATTAGATGATAACAAACAGACGCTATAAAAAGCCGCGTGGAATATTAGAATATTATTGTTGTGTTTAACGAACAAACAAGGAGAGTTGATGCGATATTAGAATTGTTGGTAGGTTTGAGAATAGCAAAAGAAATTAGAAAAAGGGCACGATGAGTGTTCGTATTGTTGTTAGTGCTTTTTCTCACTAGTAGTTGGCGAGTTAAAGAAGAAAACGAGGTGTATAGGTAGCCTTTGGTGAGAAATAAGAAATAAACACTACACAACCGATCACTGGCAAACAAATTATTGCAAGAATATGAGACAATGTGTGGACTGTATATTTAGGGAAACACGCGTTAAGGCAATTGTAGGCCGACCAGTACGTGACGTAGCGAAATAAGTAGAACAAATGGAATATTTATTTTTGTAAAGCGAAATGTAAAAAACGAAAACACTCGCGGTATGCTCAATATTAAGAAACTGAACTGCGTACCTTTGAGTGTATGATGTATTGTTTGGATGATGATGCAGTTTTTGATGTTGTTGATGAGGTGTTGTGTTTGGTGAGGGGTGATGTTGTTTTTCTCCTTTGAAATAGCGAAAAGTACGAAATTGTTGGTAGATTATCCGACTTAATGCGATCAAAATGTAACAACAATGCTAGGAAATATCCGGCTCGAACGGATCAAAATGTTGGCGTGATACCGATGAGGGGAGAAAAACCAATAAAGAGAGAAAAACAAAATAAAACAATTTGGTATTAGAATATATTTTCAAACTTTATTTGGTAAGTTAAGGAGTTTCGAATGAAACAAAACTTTACCTTAATGCGTGCGTGCGAGATCGAAAGCTAGATTGCAAGGTTTAGCAACGAAAGTTAGAATGCAAGTCAGTCGCGGTGAGCAAATGTAGCGTAAACAAGGTCGAGATCACATCGACGACCGTAGCACTGGAAAGTCCTCTCTGCATCCGAACTGAGCGAATGTGACTTCTAGGAGAGAGCGTAGGAAAGAGCGGATACTCTCTCCTACAATCCGAACCAGGCGAATGTGACTCCTAGAAGAGAGCGCAGAGAAGATTCCCCCATTGACTCAAATGAGTGGCCAATTAATGTGAATAATAATTGGTATGCTACGGAAGGGGTGAACAACATATCGAACATATACATTGTCGTAAACAATGTATCGAACCTAAACAATAGGTATATTTCATTTTTAAACAAATTGTTAATTAGTTTTCAGATTGCCGTTATAGATTTGTATATGTTTGCTATATATTCTATAAATTATTTTTGGACAGTTAGTCAATGTTGACAGAGTTTGGTCAATGTTGACGCCGTAGACCGTCTTTTAATTGTAAATGCCTGTTTTATATCTTAACTCTAAATCGTGAAATGTTGTAATCGGATTTGCTATATCCTCAATTTTTTTTTAACAAATTGATTTTAATTTAACATTTGAGTAAGTCGCTGTTTAACCAATGTTGCCCACAGGCAACAAAATGTTCTAGAGCTTATATTTTTTACGCGGCAAGTAAATGTATATTTTTTGGATTTCTTATTTTAAGAGCTGATTATAGACGACACATATCAAAAATCTAAATAAGGTACCGTATCTCTCGAATGCAACTATGTAGCGACGTCAAATTTTGCTCATATCCTATTTAGGATAGTTACATTAAATCTGTGCATATGTACCCTTACAATTGCATGTCAATATTCATCGAAGGAACATACTCATGTCTTTCTACAACCTATTTAATTTCATTCGGGCAAATTTACTGTCGTCTGTGTACTATGGGACACATTTATAGCAAAATTGATACACCTGTACTTACGACCTGCACTTTGTTTACAATATAACATGGACAGACAGACAGAAAGACGGACACTATGTCAAATTTCGTGCAGATCTAAAACTATATCGAGCTTTGGTGTACCATTTACATAAAATCGGACGAAAATATATATGGTAGGTATATCGAAATGTGAACCGATTTTCCCGAATCTTAGCACACATCATTCTAGTCTCAATTAAGCACGCTATACCAAAATTTGGTGCACTATTTACCTAAAATCGGAAGAAAATATATATGGGAGCTATATATGAATCTGATCCGATTTTCACGAAATTTAACAAACATCGCTCTAGGCGTAATTTAGTACGCTATGCCAAATTTCGTGCAAATCGAAAGTTATATAGGGACTTTGGTGCACCATTTACGTAAAATCGGACGTAAATGTATATGTGAGCTATATCTAAATCTGAACCGGTTTTTCCTAATTTCAATAGGGGTCGTCCTTGGGACAAATAAATGAGCTGTGCCAAATTTCATCCAATTCGAATCAAAAATGCGACCTGTACTTTGTTTACAATTTAACATGAACAGACGGACTTCGGTCCGGACGGACATGCATAAATCGACTTAAAAAGTGATTCTATGCATATTCTCACAAGGAACCATGTGTCTATCTCGTTTCCTTTTGCCAAATAAATGAGCTGTACCAAATTTCATCTAAATCGGATTATAAATGCGACCTATACTTTTGATATATCATTTGATATAATATTAAGGGTCAACAAATCCCTATTTCATAATTTTAAAAATGTTCCTGATCATGTCTTCCTGCAGTAAAATATATTCGCCATAATATGTAAATGCAAAAATGGCACTTATCATACAAATTCTTGATCAATGTGACCCGATAAATATTGACTGATCAACCGTGATCTCCAGTGCGACCAGAAAAATGGAATCGATTATGACTGCAGCTTGTATTTTAATTACATGTGGAATTTTGCACACAAACACACTATACTTTCAAAAACCAGTAAGGAACGTAGTAAAGTAGGATGGGCCGACTATATGATAACCTTCACCACTTTGGGTATATTCAACAGATGAATCCTAACAGACGTCGCATTTTTAAAGGAACAGTAAAATAAATTTTGATCCATAAACATGTGATTCTGCAACCTATACTAATTTTTTTCATTTGGTCAGTTATAGAAGCTATATCTAAATCTGAACCCATTTTCAGGAAACTTAACACACATCATTCTAGACCTAATTCATTACGCTGTGCCAAATTTCGTGCAAACCGAAAGATATTAAGGGATTTTGGTACACCATATACCTTAAATGGGACGAAAATATATATAGGATCTATATCTAAATCTGAACGCTGCGCCGAATTTCGTGCAAATCGAAACATATTAAGGGACTTCGGTTCACCATTTCTATATCTAAATCTGAACCGATTATCGCGAAACATTCTAGACCTAATTCATTATGCTGTGCCAAATTGTTTGCAAATCGAAAGATATACAGGGACTTTGGTGCACCATTTACATTAAATCGGACGAAAATATGTGCGGGAGCTATATCTAAATCTGAACCGATTTTTCCCAATTTCAATAGGGTTCGTCCTTGGGTTATGCCAAATTTCATCCAAATCGGATGGTAAATGCGACCTGTACTTTGTTCACAAAAATACATGGACGGACGGACAGACGGACATGCGTAAATCGACTCAGAAAGTGATTCTATGCATATTCTCAAAAGGAAACATGCAGGGAAGTACACAGGGGGGCGGCCCGGGGGGTAAAAATTAAATTTTGCCAAATTTTATTTAAATTAATAAATCATTCATTTTAAATTTGCAATTCTGTGCAATAAAATTCTTGTATCACTTATTCGGTCTATCCAATGTTGGCCCTGCATTTGTCTACGTTATGTTATTGAATTTAATACAAATATCCCTAAACGTACATGTTTCTTCCTTACCTACATGCATGCACCATACCATATATGTTTATGTCCTTGTCTATGTGTTTTAAAATCTTTCAAGTTTTGTCACAATTCAAATCCAGACCAAAACTCTGCCGTATGGCTCCGTCGTTTCTAGTTTCCTTCGTCACTCACTCACTACTATGTTTGCATTTTCAGAGAGGGAGGGAGATAGAGCAAATAATTCTTAACATTCGTCCGCTATCCGTCATAAGTTTACCGGAGGCAGTTCACCATAAAGTTGAAATTCATTTTGACCTTCTGGATGTGACCCCTTAACTTGACAATGCAAAAGTAGTTGTATCCATTTAAACATTGCACATATGTGCATACATACAAACATTGTGTATATGTTGAGGCTTATGGTTGTAGACATTTCCATTTATATATATATATATATTTGGCCAATGTTGATTTCTCATAGACGAGCATAATTACACTTGAGTCCTTGATACATTATTGACATTGTGTCTGATCGGAGTCGGTGTAATTAAAATACAGCTGTCACAATTTTTTTGATTAGTTCTTGACAAAACATAATTGATTGGCTGTCAAGTAGGGAGCCCACATGAATGTTCCATCCAACATTTAAGAACATCAATAGTTAAACGAAGTGTGCTCGCATTTAATTAAAGGGTAGCATATGTATTGCATTTAAGTATAAAGGTGAGACAGATCATTGCCCAGACGAAACGGCTAAAGCTAGAAGCTTGAAATTTTGAGTGTGGGTTGTTGTTGGTGTGTAGGCGTGAGATAAGGCTGGTTTTTAAAAATTCGAACTAGAAGGTACGAAAAGTACTAAAATGTACCAAATATGGTGCCTCAGGCGAACGGAAAGAAATTTGGAATGTGGGTCACTAATGGCAAGTTAGAAAGATGTACAAAAGGGTTTTTTGGAATTTCGACCTATAAGTGTACGAAAAGTACTAAACATTACTAAATTTAGTTCTAATTGTATATTTATTGAACATATATAGATAGAATCATGAAATTTTATATGGATAATCGGTTGGGAAGTGGTGTTGATGTATGCACATAGTTTAAGAAATTCGTACTTATGTGTATAAAAAGTACAAAATGGTACTAAATTTGGTACTATTTGCATTTAGTTGAGTGTATAGAGATGGAATCTTTAAAATCGGAATTAGGACTACTATTGGAGTACAGATTTAAAAAAAATTTACTTATGTGCATGAAAAGTACTTAATGGTACTAAAGTTAGATTTCGGTTCATAGATAGTGCTGGAGTCTTGAAATTGGGAATTAAATGACTGTTGCAGTGTAGGATTGAGTTAGTTTTGGAAATTCGTACTTATTGGTACGAAAATACTAAATGGTACAAAATTTAGTACAATCTGAATTTTGCTTGAACGGATTGAGCTAAAAACATAAAATTTGGAATTCAGATTACTGTTGAAGATTGAGCAATAGAGACATCTTTGGAAATTCGTATTTATGTGTACGAAAAGTAATAAACGGCACTATATTTGGTACAATTTGGATTTGGGTAAAACCTAAAATTTGGAATGATGGTTGCTGTTTGAGTATAGAATTAAGATATGGAAGCGTAGTACTTATGTGTACTAAATGGTACTATATTTTGTACAACTTTATTATGTGTGAACGGATAGAGCTGGACTTTAGTATTTCGGAATAAAAATTACTTGGGAAATTAATTATTATAGAAACAAAACGTACTAAATGGTACCAAATATTTTACAAATTGTTTTTGTGTGAGCGGATAGGTCTGAGATCCTGAAATTTTGAATTAAAATTACAATTGGAGTACAAGATTGAGATATGTCGGTAGATTTGAAATTTCGTCATTATTGGCTGTTCCTGTACTGCAAGAATCTACTATTTATTACTACGATAACAAATTTTCCTTTATGATATCGAAGAAAATAGTAAAAATTAGTAGATTCTTGCAGTACGGGAACAGACCATATGTTTACTAAATGGTACTAAATTTGTTACAATTTCGATTTCAGTGAACGGATAGAGATGGAAAACATAAATTTGGAATGAAAATTATTGGAATTTCGTACTTATGAATACAAGAAGCACTAAATGGTACTAAAAATTGTACACTTCTGGAGTCCAAAAAATTGGATTTAAAATTAAAGTTTTAGACATGGAGGTACTTTTGAAAATGAGTAATTATGTGTACTAAATGGTAATAAGTTAGGTATAATTTAGATTTCAGTGAAAGGATAGAGATGGAAAACCTATATTTAAAAATACAATTAATATTAGATTACAGGATTGAGATGGTGTTGGAAACCTGAACTCATAAGTACGAAAAGTACTAAATGGTACTAAATATGGTACAATTTGAATCCATATGAACGGGTAGGGCTGGAATCCTTAGATTTGTGATTAAAATTACGAAAAGTAATAATGGTACTAAATGTGGTACAATTTGGATGTTGGTGAGGGGATAGACCTGGAATCCTTAAATGTGGACTTAAGGTTATTATAGGAGTGCATGTCTGAGGTAATTTAGGAAATTCGTACTTATGGGTACGAAAAGCCCAAAATTTTGTACAGTTTGGACTTTGGTTAACGGGTAGAACTCGAATCCTGAAAGTTGCAACATAGGTTCCTCTGGAAGTGTATGATTGATATAGGTTTGGAATACAGAATGGTACGAAATCTGGTACAATTTTGTGATTAGACAGATCTAGAATTCTTAAATTTGGACAACTTTTGGCAACTCGAATTTTTATGTAATATATTTACAGTAAGTTCAATAGAAAATTCACTAAATTTGAAATGTGGGTCACTGTCAGAGAATTAGAAAGAAGTTTTTGGTATTAACTGGTACTGAATTTAGTGGTGGTGATGAGGATTAGTGGCGACATCCGAAACTATAGTCTTCCCTTCCATACCCCTCGGCGGACAATCCCATACATTCCCCACTAATAAAAAGTTGTTTTTTATAAAAACAACAAATTGGGACTTAGCCTGATTGTTTTGCATAAACAAAAATTTTTTGTATTACCTTTCCGCATACGAAGTAGCGGGCACTATGCTGGTCTATACTAATAAAAGAGAAAAGTTACTGACTGACTTAAAGATTCATCAACGCCCAGACGAAACGTCTGAAGCTAAAGTCTTAAAATTTTGGATAAGTGTCACTCTTGGTCCAAAGGTTTAAGATAAGGCTGGGTTTATGGAAATTCCAACTAGAACGGTACGACACGTACTAAATGTGGTACCATTTGTATTTGCAAAAAGTTTTTTTTGGACATTCGAATAATAAATATCCGAAAAGTATTAAAATCTACTAAATTTGATACAAATTTATAGCATGTGAAAGGATTGAGCTAAAAACTTGAAATTTGGTATGCGAATTAAGGTTGAGAAGTAGGGTAGATATGGTTGTGAAAGCGTGTACTCATTTGCACGAATGTTAATATATGGTACTATATTTGGTACATATTTAATTTGGAGGTTCAAATGGAGCTGGAATCCTGAATATGCCGGAGGGTAGGATTAGGATATTTACGTGGTTTTGGAAAAATTTGTACTTATATCTACGAAAAGCACTAAGTCGTACTATAATTAGAACAATTCGAATTTGGTTGAACCGATGGTGTTGGGATCTTGAAATTTGGATTTAGGACCATTGTTGGGGTGTAGGATTGGTGCATGTAGGAAATTTTGGAAATTCATACTAATGGGTTATATGTAATGCCAAATGTTGATTTGGGTGAACCATTAGAGCTGAAATCTTGACGTTTGGAGTTAGGATCATTGTTGGGTGTAGAATTGCGCTATTTAGGTAAGTTTTGGACATTCTAATGCGAACTAAATTCGGTACAATAAAATTTTTGAGTGAACCGATGTAGGAAGTTTTGGAAATTTATAGTAAATCGTACAAAATTTGGATTTCAGTGGAGCAGAGCTGGAATCTTGAAATTTGTTGTTAGGATCACTGTTGGGGTGTACGATTGGGATATGCAGAATTTTTTGGAAATGTGGATTTAAGTGAACCGACAGAGGTGGGCATTTGGAAATATTGGGGTAAAGTTGTAGTTTTGGAAATTCATACTATACTATGGGTAAATTTGGTACAATTTGAATTTTGAGTGAACTGATAGAGCTTGGATCTTGAAGTTTGAAGTTAGGATCACTGTTGGGGGTGTAGGATTGGGCTATGTAGAACGTTTTGGAAAATCGTAGAAATGTGTAATAAATAGTACCAAATATGGATTTAGGCGAACCGATAGTGCTGGGATCTTCAAATTTGGAGGTAGGAACAATATTGGGGTGTAGGATTGAATTTTGCAAATGTCTATTAATGTGTACTAAATAATAATATTTCCATTGGATTGTACGTATGTGTACTAAATGGTACTAAATTTGATATGATTTTGGTGAACCGGTAGAGCTGAGATTTGGAATTAAGATTGGTCTGTTTTGGAAATTCGCACTTGTGATTGTTAAGGTAGGTATGTATGGAAATTTATATTGATATGCATTAACTGGTACTAAATTTGTATTTGGGTGAACCTATATTTGAAATTTGAAGTTTTTTCATTTCGTAATAAGTAGGGGAGACTGGGGCACCTTCGGCACTTTTTTTTTTTAGAGCTCTATATCTCAGTACTTATTCAACGTATATTAAAACTTTATGGCTGATTATTGTCCTCTGACACTTAATTATAAAAAATAGTACCAAAAAGATATAAAAAAATAGTATTAGTTAAAAAAATTAACAGTTATGTAAAAAAAGTCAAATTCGCCGAATATGGTGTACCTTCGGCATTTGATGGGGCACATTCGGCACTATATTCTTAGCCGGGTAATTGTCATCGCTATCAGTCTGGTTGAAATTCGGATCCTATAAAGGCTCTATTTGGTTTTAATACGCCACACAATGTTTGAATTATAGGGCTTTATTTTCTAGCGGCGGACGTTTACATCTCAAGGTCGGACACACTTTCAGAAATAGGGGTTTTCTATCGCATTTTCGTCAATACAAGCACGTTTGATCTTATGTGTGCAATTTCGAACCATATTAAAGGATTAGTTTTAAAGACAAACTCAAAAACATTTTAAGGAAATAATATTGCACAATCTGTATATGGCCGAATGTGCCCCACTTTAAAATGCCGAATGTACCCCGAATGTACTTTTTATAGTTTTTTTCATTTTTTTCGATCAGTTTTGTAAAAACATTATATTTTTAAATATTTTTATAATAATACACATCGTAGTTAACCACTTTTTAATAAAATTGTCTTAAAAATTTAAAAAGTTTTATACACGAAATACTTACGAAATGGAATTGAAATATTACAGAACTTCTATAAAAATACAAAAACCTGTGTATCTAAATAAGCTTCTTAGCTAGAAATTTCAAACTTTGTGTCAGTTATTAATTTCGATATTCGATACCTATGTATCGAAACTAGTGATGTACGGTGAGAGCTTCATATCGAAAACGTGATTGCCGAAGGTGCCCCGATGCCGAAGGTGCCCCAGTCTCCCCTACTACAAGAGTACAATGGCTAATAAATGATACCAAATTTAGTATAAAGCTAGATTTCTGTTGCGGTCAGAATTGGTGTGTAGAGTTGAGATGTGGAAATGCGTACTATAAGGGAATATACTAAAATGCTAATTATGATCGGTATTGGGTTTTACATAATTACTACATTTGCAACCCTGTAGCGGGCATATGCTATTTTAGAAATATATTAGATCAAGTGCAGGCAGAAACGTCTTTGAAATAATATTCCAAATATAATGGAAAATTTGAAATACATTGATAGGGTAATGCATTGTTTGTTGAACCAACAGCTAATGCCCTTTTGCCCAAGAACGGACCCTATTGATATAGGTGTCACATATAATAGAGTAACGAAGAATATGGGGTATGTCCAGTTCAAATGGGTTACGATAGAAAGTTTTAGATGTTTTTCTTACTGAAAAATCTGTTTGTCGAAAATTTTCAATTTTTAAATAGCCCCCAAATAATCAGGGACGTGGTACCTTTCTTCGGGTTTTCATTTTCATTGTGGTGAAATAACATCAGCACTTATGATGTGTAAAGTATTTAAACTGTAATGCAAATAAATAAGCCACATTGATAAATGTAAATAGAATTATTGGCATACTCAATTGCTGTAATTTAACTTTTAATAATAGCGTCCACCGATATCCACTAACAACTTTAATTATTAGCCTGAAGTTGCATATTTTCTATTAAAATATAAATCGAATTCTACTACTCATATAATTAAATATAAAATGATAAAGGCATTCTAATATCCGATACTTTTAATAACACTCATCTCTAACAAGCCTCATTGTTTATCCGTCATTTTATTTATTTTCTTTTTTTTACTCAGAAAATAAATTAAATTTATTGGAATGTCAGACGCGCGTGGTAAACAAATTAGAATTTGATGTCAGCACGAATCAAAATCAATTAAAAACTGGCAACATAACTGTCTGTTGCAGCATCGCTGCTGATGTTATATTACTGACGGTTGAACGTGGCATGTTGAAATAACAAAGCACAGTAGCACAGTGTTGGAAATGTTAATTGAAGAATTTATTCTATTATCTTCAGAAATATATAACATAAATAAAGCGAAAATTGATGAATTTCTCAGAACCTATTTTCTATACCCTCCGCCATGAGGTAGACATTCAAAATGAATACAAATGATTGATGCTTCCAAGAGAAAATAATTACAACCTCAGTTTGAGATAGGACCTTAAACATATCGAAACCAGTAAGGAAAGTAGTAAGTCGGACGGGGCCGACTATATGATACCCTTCACCACTTTGTGTATATTCAACAGATGAATCCTAACAGACGTCGCATTTGTGAAGGACCAGTAAAATGACAGTGGATCCATAAACATGTCATTCTGCAATCTATACTAAATTTTCATTTGGTCAAATATAGAGTAGCTTTTTCCAATGGGATAAAATTATGTAAATCAATTTAAAGCAAATATTAATCGGACACACATAAGGAGTTTGGTGTATCATTTACTTAAAATCGGACGAAAATATATATAAAAGCTATATCGAAATACACACCGATTTCATCGAAACTTTTCACAGGTATTGAGTACTTGATGCATCATTTACTCAAAATCGGGAGAAAATATATATGGCAGCTCTATTTTGTGTCAATCGAACTTTGGTGTACCATATAACTAAAATCAGACGAAACTATATATGGGAGTTATATCTAAATTAGAACAGATTCCTACAAAACTTGGCAAACGTTAGGCAATATTAATTTCAGTACGTTGTGCAAAATTTTGTAGCAAAGGGCCTAACTTTGCGTCTTTTGTGCCCCATTTACCTCAAATCGGACGAAACTATATCTAGGAGCTATATCTAAATCTGAACGGATTTCAACAAAACTTGTCACACTTTATGTTATATTATTTTCCGTACGTTGTGCAACATTTTGTGCCAATCGGACCCACCTGGGGAATTCGGTGCAGAATTTAAATCTAATTTCTAGGTTATACTAACTTCAAAACGCTGTGCAAAATTTTGCTCCCGATGCTCAGGAAACTTAACACATAGTTTGCAATAGTGTACTGAATTAGGTTTTAAATGATTTAAGACCTAATTCAGTACACTATGCCAAATTTCGTGTAAATCGAAAGTTATATAGGGACTTTGGTGTACCATTTACATTAAATCGGACGAATATATATATGGGAGCTATATCTAAATTTGAACCGATTTCTACGACACTTAGCACACATCATTCTAGACTTTATTCATTACGCTATACCAAATATCGTGCAAATCGAAAGATATATATGGACTTTGGTGTACCATTTACATTAAATCGGAAGAAAATATATATTGGAGCTATATCTACATCTGAACCGATTTTCAGGAAACTTAACACACATCATTACTGACCTAATTAAGTACGCTGTGCCAAATTTCGTGTAAATCGGAAGATATATAGGACCTTTGGTACACCATTTACCATAAATCGGACGACAATATATATGGAAGCTATATCTAAATCTGGACCGATTTTCTCGAAACTTGGCAGACATCACTCTAGGATCAATTCAGTACATTATGCCAAATTTCGTGCAAATCGAAAGGTATATAAGGACTTTGGTACACCATTTACCTGAAATCGGACGAAACTATATATGGGAGCTATAACTAAATCTGGACCGATTTTCACGAAACTTGGCCGACATCACTCTAGGATCAATTCAGTACGTTATGCCAAATTTCGTGCAAATCGAAAGTTATATAAGGACTTTGGTACACCATTTACCTGAAATCGGACGAAACTATATATGGAAGCTGTATCTAAATCTGGACCGATTTTCAGTACGTTATACCAAATTTCGTGCAAATCGACAGATATTTAGGGTGTTTGGTGCACCATTTACCTTAAATCGGAGGAAAATATATATGGGAGCTATATCTAAATCTGAACCGATTTTTCCCAATTGCAATAGGGTTCGTCCTTGGGCCAAACAAATGAGCTGTGCCAAATTTCATCCAAATCGGATTATAAATGCGACCTGTACTTTATTTACAATTTAACACCAACGGA
>NW_026874906.1:0-173171 GCF_032173495.1 Musca vetustissima
TATTTTGAAGTGTTTCAACACATTTTCAAACCGAAGTGACTGTAATTTGCAGGTTCCATCTCATTTTATATATTTTGATTTTCACTAGTGCATTTTCCAACCGAAGTGGCTGGCATCCCATAACATTTTCGGACCATGTGCACGTGTTGACTTAGCGTGCAGAATAAAGGTCCTCCCTGATATTAGAAATTTTGAAAGTCATAGGCGAATTATCAACCTACGTGAAAAATCCGCCGTGTTGCTGGTAAGTCAAAATGTAGGGGTGAGGCACCTTTTGAACGGGGCACCTTTGAACAGCGCTCATAAAAAAAGGTGCCCCAGTTTTGAACACTTTGACTTCCTCCCTTAAAACAGCAATAAAATATTTATATCAAGCTTAACTTATGCCATATGTATATTCATTGTAAAGGTTACATATGTACCTATTAGGTAAAATTTATAAGAAACCAAAAATTAAAAATAAAAAAATTTATAAGGCTTGAAAGAAAAAAGTGTTCAAAGGTGCCCCCTCTCCCCTATACGTAGAAAATGTTCACTATAGATCCATGGTTTGAGAAAGCTCCCAAATAAATGTTCCGCTGTATATTAGATGTTATGATGGCCCTATGTACATCATGACACCCTAATGTCATTCCGAGTTTTTGATTGGCAAACAACTTCTTCATAGAATTGTCATGATAGTTCATCAAATAGTCCGATCTCATTTTCGGAATTTTAATGGTCCTCCGCATATTTTCCAACACTAGTGGCTGTAATCTACCTTAGCAAAAACTCTTTAACAGAAAATATTCGAAAATAGTGAACGTCCTAAACTTATTTTTTAAGAGTTAAGACAAAGGGTTGGAATTTCAGGATATCAGATGCTAAAAGAACTATTAGCAAGAGATTTTCTTCACATTGAGTAAACATCTGGACCTAAAACGGATTGTTTTCTATGGATCTCGCACAATTTTACCATTGCTCTAAAAAGGTTGGGTGCAAAGAATTAAAAACATAAGATAAGTTGTAGCTTTAAAAATTATCACATACTAGCATATACCCGAAACTTTGTTAGCGAATGTAGGAAATATTTAAACATGTATTAATATATTATTTTCTTTTTACAGCAAACTGCATATGCAAAAAAAACCAATTCACACATTAATATCGACCATAAATTTCATTTGAGTACCATTTAGTACCAAATTTCATGATTCGAGTTTTAAAGGTTCACCCAAAATCCAAATTTTCCATTTAGCACACATTATTTCCATAAGTACCCTATTCATCCATCCAACAAAACTTCATACATACCCCGATCCTACACCCTCACAATGATTCCAAATACAAATTTCAGGATGCCTATTGGTTCACACACAATTTAAATTGTACCAAATTTAGTACACAGTAGTACGAATTTCCAAAACTTCCTAAATACCCCAATCATACACACCGATAGTAATTCTAAACCCAAGTTTTAGGATTCCAACACCATAGGTTCACCCACAAATCAAATTGTACCAAATTTTGTACACAGTAGTATCAATTCCAAAACTTCCTATATACCCAATCCTGCACCATCCAAGTTTCAGAATTTCAAGTCTATTGGTTCACCCACAATTTAAATTGTACCAAATTTAGTACACAGTAGTACGAATTTTCAAAACTTCCTAAATACCCCAATCCTACACCCCGACAGTGATTCTAAATCCAATTTTCAAGATTCCAACTCCATAGGTCCACCCACAATTCAAATTGTACCAAATTTAGTACACAGTAGTACGAATCTCCAAAACTTCCTACTTAACACAAACCAACTAAATGATCCTAAATCTAAGTTTCAGGATTCAAACTCTATCAGTTCACTCGCATTTCAAATTGTACCAAATTTAGTACAAAGTGGTACGAATCTCCAGAACCTCCTCCTTACCCCAAACCAACACCCCCACAGTGATCCAAAATCCAAGTTGCAGGATTCCAACACTATCGGTTCGCCCACAATTCAAATTCTACAAAATTTAGTACACAATAGTACCAATTTCCAAAACTTCCTACATACCCCAATCCTACACCTCCACAGTGATTCTAAATCAAAAGTTAATTATTTCAACTCTATCGCTTCACCCACAATTTAAATTGTACCAAATTTAGTACACATTAGTACGAATTTCTAAAAAATCCTACATATTTCCATCTTACACCACCACAGTGATCCTGACTCCAATTTTCATGATTCGAGCTCTATTGGACCAAATTTAGTACCATTTAGTACCCATTAGTTTTAATTTTTTAAACTGAATCCTCATCCTAATCCTACATCCCTACAATGATCCTAACTCCAAATTTCATTGTTCCACCTCTATCGGTTCACCCAAATCCAAATTGTACCATTTTTAGTATGATTTAGTACTTTTCGTACACATATGTAATAATTTTCCAAAACTACGTACATATCCTAATCCTACACTCCGACGGTAACGTTACTTTCAATTTTCAGGCTTCCAGCTCGATTTCTACCTTCAAATCAAATTTGTACCAAATATAGTACCATATAATACTTTTCGTACACATGAGTACACGCTTTCCAAACTCTCCTCATATCGAACCTAATTCTCAACCTTAATTTGTATTCCAAATTTCAAGTTTTTAGCTCAATCCATTCACATGCTACGAAATTGTACCAAATTTAGTACATTTCAGTACTTTTCGGATATTTCTACACTCCATCAGTGACCCTCAATCCAAATTTCAGAGTTCTAGCTCTTCTGGTTCGCCAAATACAAATGATACCATATTTAGTACTTTTGGTACGGTTCTAGTACGAATTTCCAAAACCCCAGCCTTATCTGTAACCTTTGGACCAAGAGTGATACTCACCTAAAATTTCAAGATTGTAGTTTTAGCCGTTTCGTCTGGGCGTTGATGAATCGTTCCTCCCGCCCCTGCCTACGTCCTTGATGCGAACGGAATATCCGATTTGATCCAGTAAATGTATACCGTAATATTTTTGAGGCCCATTCGTCCACTCTTTCTGGTATCATTCCTCAAAATTTGTCAACATTTTGAAAACTTGTAAATTTCACATCAAGCGAATGGAGTATCCGATTTGGCAATGTCATCCGAATGGTGAATTTTGTATAGTCTAAACCTATTAGAGGGCCCGGACCACATGAAATTAATTTTTTTTCATACAAAAAAAGTATTTCTGCAGTGAAAATGTTCATATTGACCAGCGGGGCAGGGATTTTGATATAGCCGCCATATAAGGGTATCAACTGATTTAGCCATTATGAATGCACATATCATGGTGTAGAGTACATAAAGTTCGGCATGATCGAACTTACCGCCGTTTTTATTTATTTTTTTTTTTTGTATGTGTTTCTTATGTCACAAGGTGGGCGTTCTGTGGTGCGTAATGCAACAATTTATGATGTTTGGAGAGCCTACCAACAACAACTAGAACACCAAGATTTGCAATAAACATAGTGCGGAAAAAACCCCAACAAAACAAGAAGTTGGAGCTGAGATGTTTACAAACATTTGAAGCAACTGGTGGTGGTGTTTTTTGTTGTTTAAAAAAAGTGTTGTTGTTCCATTAGAATTCCAATTGTAAAAAAATAGTGTGTGTGCGATATTTACTTAAAAGACTCATTGCTATAGTTGTTGTGTGGTGTTGTTGTTGATTTCATATGGTTGTTGTAGTTGGTGAACGCGTGCTTTGTGTTATTAGTCATACACCATACGATACAACACCACCGCCGAGTACACCACTAACAACCAGCAGCAGCAACGACGGCGGCAGAGGCAACCAGCCAGCCAGCGAGCCAGTCATTCAGCCAGCTAAAAAGGCGGCAGCCAAGAAGACTCGTAGTTCTCATTGTTGTTACTGTTATTGTTTTTGTTGTTGATTCGTTTTCCATGCCTTGGCTCTTGTGTTGTTGTTGTTGTCCCACAATAACACCGAGTACAACAAACTTTTTTAGCTTACCGCACATACAGCGGAATGAGTGTTTGACACTTGTGATCATACCCTGAACGCGTTAATACGGGCAAAATAAAAATATATTGAAATAAAAAAAATAATAATAAAAGAAAAACAAAACATACAATTCAGCGGTCAACAAAAAACAACAATAATAATAAACCAACATTCGGCATCGGAAAAAATTGAGATCGAAATTAAGTCGTCGTTAACCAAGAAAGTGATCTATAAAAATTATAAAAAATTAATTAATTTCAAAATAAAAAAATTATTTATGATAATTAAAAAAAAAATAATAAATTTGTTTTAGAAAAAAAAGAGTGCAAAAATATTTACCACCCCCTCCGCAAACGATCATAACAGATAGTTTTCGAGTGCAGTTCACTACGCTGCGATCTGTCTCCGGAACGGAAGTGCAATAAAAATGTATTGTTTTAAAAATAAATATAAATAAAAAAGTTATATATTTTTATTAGTTAATGCCAACCACAACAACAACAGCAACAAAAATAGCAAAGTTAAAAATCCAGCTATACTAACAACCAACCACATTGTTACCAATACCAAAGCCAAATCAATGTAAGTGTGAAATGAAAGTGATTGTTAAATTTTGTGGAGTGGAGTGATTCTAAAGGCTCCAAAAAAGAAAAAAAAATATTTGAAATAATTAGCTTGGTAATTTTTGTTTTTTGTTTATGTTTTATGAAAAATAACAAAACAATTAAAAGTAATTTATCTTAAAATGACAAAATAAATAATTAACAAAAAATAAAAGCGAAAAATCAAATTGCAAACGGTACGAACAACTGCGACTTACTTAAGTAGTGGCTTAATTGCAAAAAAAAATTAAATTAAAAAAAAATAAACAGAACACCTTTAACTTAAAATACATTCTAAATGTTTCCAAACTGTCTAATAAGTATCTGAAAAAAAAAATAAAATAAATATTGTTCCAAACAATAACAATAATTAATTTTATGTGATTGTCTATTATAAAAAAAAATATAATTAAAAATCATAATAAAAATAAACATAAATACAATTGCAACTGTACAATAAATAAAATAAATTTAAATTGTATTTGGGTGATTTTTATGAACTAATCAAATATGTATTGAGTGTATTATAAGTTTGTGACTACGGGAGTATGTAAGAAATTGGAAAATTGGTCCTAGTTCCACCTTTAAGCAGACCATCAATTTTATTTATAGAATTCGGTTCAAAATGCCAGTGTCTTTACCGACGATATTCCTTATATTTTTAAACGTGATTTGTGGCTAAACTTTTTAAAAATATCGGTCGACTTTGCGTAGGAAAAATTTCCCCCAGCCTATGGTATATGTTATATATGGGCAATATTGTCAATTTTTTAATATTCCATTTTCAAAAAATCAGTTTTTTTGTTTTAGTGGCACATCAATGATTTTTGGTACACATATAGAGAAAAATGTTCTGACTCCGAAACCGTTCGCGATCAAATTTTTGGTTGATGCGCGTAAAAGTTATCGAGGTTTTAATTTTGGGCATAAGAAAAAAATCTTAAAATTACGCCGTTTATTATATTGACCAAAAACGTTGATATATATCTTCCTCCGTAAAATAAAAATATGAGTATATTATAATGATCACGATAAAGTTGCACATATTCGCGAAATATGAGAAAAATAATAAAAATATAGGAGATTACGTCAATATTTTCATTATATTAATGACATACACACACCTAAGAAATAATTTAAAAATATCTACATAATCTAAACACCACGATGAATCAAATGATATCAAAATCACACAAGTCCGTGTAGCGGTTTCTAAATCACAGCGACAACAAAATAAGATATTGAGGAAAAATATTTTTTTTTGGTTCGAAAAAATAATGTCATCATATTTATTTCTTTAATTGTATACAAGAAATTTCAGAAAAAAGTGTTGGGGTTATTCTGCTATTTTACACGAATTTCGCCGAAAAATTGACATATATAATAATAATCACTTTTTGTGTATAAGTATACGCCTTGCGGATTATATCAAGAGCCTTCCCATAAATCTAAGAATTCTATAAATAGGAATAAATCTTAAAATAAAATAATATTATGAAATATACATTTTAAATTGCGTCTAAATCGCGTAATTCTCAAAATCTTTGATGCGCATGCGGTTTCCAGGAAGTACTGAAGTTTATCTTCCAATCCATATATATTTTGCGAAATTTCATATGACGGCTAAGATGTGCCACACGTTGCATTGAAGTACCCAAAAAATCGTAAAACGAGAATAATTTCCGAAAACTCCATATGCCATTAACGCGCATCCGATTTCGGTGTGCCCATCCGATTCGGTGTGCACCCTAAAAAAATACATCGACCTATACCGATTTCAATGTGGTCCGTTAAGAACCATGGATGTGCCAGCTCACACTATTTTTGAGATAAATTGCGTCTAAATCGCGTAATTCTCAAAATCATTTGATGCGCATGCGGTTTCCAGGAAGTACTGAAGTTTATCTTCCAATCCATATATATTTTGCGAAATTTCATTTGCGCACGTTACATTGAAGTACCCAAAAAATCGTAAAACGCGAATAAATTCCGAAAACTCCATATGCCATTAACGCGCATCCGATTTCGGTGTGCACCCTAAACAAATACATCGATCTATACCGATTTCAATGTGGTCCATTAAGAACCACGGATGTGCCAGCACAATCTATTTTTGAGATAAATTGCGTACATCTCTCTTTCGGCTAAAGTTTTTAAAGTTCTCTTTTCGAAAAAGATCAAAATCCGTATGAGGTCATTTATTGAAGCGGAAATGATACACAGAAAACGCAAATAAATCCGCGATATTTTCGAAAACATTTTTTGCCAAATTTCGTGTTTTTTTGGAAGGCCAGTTCCCGCCTTTCTAGTAGATGGATTTTCACGAAGAAGATTTTATATCATTCGAAGCGTAAAAAACCTTATTGATCGCGGGTACCCATATCATTCAGTTGACAGATCTAAAAATTTGGCCCGAAAAATAGGTTTTTTAGAAATTTGATCGCACAAAATTCGCACCTTCGGATGAGTATTACTCTGAAGCTGTGCATACTACATACACAAAATACATATCAAATTACGCAGATTCGCGACTACAATAATCTTATAATCGATTTTTATAAATTCCTGTTTGCGTATTAAAGCTAGAATTAAAATTAAAAAAACACTCAAAATCGAGCTTCAAAATGTCAGCATCATTTAAAGGTAGATGCAGTTAAAATTTTGTTGGCTTCTAGTTTTATTTTGACACGAAGACCGTGCAATGAGTGGCTTAGTCACAAATCGATAGAGAACATAAAAACTGGTTTGCCTCAACCTGTTTTTACACATTTTTTACACTGGCAATATTGCCCATATATATATTTGCTGTGTTATTTTGATTATTTTGTTTCCAGGTCTGTGGACTAAAAATTGTTTTTGTGGGGGATCAGATGTAGTGGTTCGACGGATTCCAACTTCAGATTGGCCTAGACTTGGTACAATTATTGTGATGTGCAAATGTTGAATACCTAGTTGAATTAATATAAAATGTACACATTTTTAAAATTGTTACCCTTTGTACCGGTACCCGGTAAATTGGGTAAATACCCATTTGTGGGTATTCGGCAGTTAAAGTGTTTATACTCAATTTTTGGGTAAATACTCAAAATAGGGGTACCTTTGTATGGGGGCTACCAGTAGACATACATAAATTTTTGCATGTACATTTGTTACCCAACTCTGTGTTAAATTACAGCCAATTTGGTCGTAAAATGTGTCTAATAGACAAACAAAATACCTTAAATCGGAAGATACGGTTATAAGGGGCGCTATATCAAAACTTGGACCCAGGGAACCCATTTTGCATTTCAATTTTTCCTTTGACATTAAAAACATGTAAGCAAAATTTTGGCCGTCTATGTCAAGCGGTTCGGCAGTTAATGAGTTTATACCCAATTTTTGGGTAAATACTCGGGTATTTACCCACGTCTTTAAAGTATCGTAAAACTATCCATTCTAAATCGATTTGATTAAAGAGACCCGAAAATAGGGTGTAAGATGTTGTATTACCTATTCTATATAGTAAATACCCAAATAAATACCGGCAAATGGGTATTTACCCTCACCTTGGGTATTTACCCGGTAAATACCATCTCTATGGATGAGTTACTAAAATTATTGTCCGATAAATCCCATCTTTAGTCAAAAATATTAGATTTTTCGGAGAATTTTTCTCTCAGACATTCCAAAAGCTGCCTCATCTGTTTGCGCAAGTACCCATACTTCAGATCCATCCATAGAACAGCACGGGTAGTATCAGCGTCTTGTAGAGTGTGAGTTTGGTCTGGCGAGAGGTGGCCTTGCTTTTGAATTGCTTACTCAGACTATAGTAGCATCTGTAGGCCAACACTAAAATTTAAAATCTGGCGTTGCGAGGTATATAAGTTCGTTCCCTACCTCGAAGCTGTATGTTCCACAGTTGGTCCGAGTCTACTGTATGCCTTGCACGTTGATACCATCGGCTTGGTCTTTTCGCCATTTACTGTCAGTCCCACTTTGGCAGACTCTTTCTCAATTCGTTCATAGGTGCCTGTTACCGCTCGCAATGTTCGACCCATTATGTCGATGGAGGCTGAATTTTCCAACGGTGAAACCAAAAATATTTTCCCTTCCGATTTTTGCATTAAAATCTTATGGCAGAATTTTATTGACATGGCCAGGGCAGCGATCATATGCAGTTTCTAGGCGCTCGTAAAAATATCTTTGGTCTGATCATCTTTGTCTTCCGTTGGAGCATGGGCACAAATAAGACTGATGTTGAAGAACTTCGCTTTTATGCGGATTATAGCAATTCGCTCATCTACTGGAGTGAATCTGGATACGAGGTCTTTTATTCTCCTGTTAACCATAAAAACGCAGCCAAATTCATGTCTCGTTTCATCACAGCTATAATACAGGGCGTAATCATATCATTTACTTACGGATGTCCCTTTCAATCGCATTTCCTGTAAGACAATAATAACGGCTTTGTACTTCTTGAGATCATCCGCCAAAGCGGAAACTGCACCCGTTCTGTGCGCACACTCCAATTGAAGATTCGCAGATTTTGGCCATTTATACGTTTGCGGGGGTCGTTGGGGGAGTTTGGTTTTCTTTTCCTTTTTCATAGCAAGAGGGGGTTCCCGAGTGTGGGCAACTAACCCGACGCCTCAACCCATTTTTTATAGTTCTTATGGGTGAACTCTTGGCCCACTATTTCAACGGGTGATGAAAGTAGCTACCCCAGGTGACACCATGTGGAGGCCACTGTCCACAATGGAGACGAAAGAGAGGACTTTGCCATGTTGAGGCAATCGGAGCAGTTTCATGGTGTCTATCACCCATACATCACTCACTTAATATTAGAATGCTATTCAAAAAAGGTTAACTATCAAAGTCAAAAAGTTTGATTTTAAAAAATAATGATTTTCGGTTTTCCCTTAAATCGGACAATTTGCATGTGACTATTATTCCTTAAAATGGTATTCTGTTTGCAAAACACCGATATATTCGCCGAAGATCAAATCAGAGTAAAATTCTATGTCGATTTACCCATGTCCGTATGTCTATTGAAATCACGAAAGGCTTCGGCATTATATTTTGACAAAGCCCCATCCTGGCACAGTTTTCCAAGGTTGTAGGATTTATAGTAGAATGTGGCCGAACTCTAAATTGTTGTCAATTATAGGCTTGTGTATAACTTTGAAAAATTAACCCTCTCGCATTATTTCTAAGCCTTATACCGATATTCATGGCCTCACTATACAAGGTAGTCTCATTTGAGAAATTGATGATGGCAACCCTTCTTAAAATGGAATTCATATATCAATTTCAAATAAAATGAAAAATAAATTCCAATGTTATGCATGGCGATTGGCAAATTTTCAAGAAATTAAAAAAAAATAGTGTTTCCAAACCTCTACATTGTTCTCAAGATTTAACTAAGAATGTTGCAATTTATATTTATAGGTTTTATAGGCAGAGAACTTAAAAATATTATCTTAAAATAAAATGTTTGCCTATATTTCGAAGGAAGATGTTTTTGTTTAAATTTTGAGAGCTGAATGTTGTCAAAAGCAAATTTATGAAAAAATTGGAAACATATGACTGCAAGAGACTACCTTGTATAGTTATGCCATGACCGATATTGAAATCGTAACCTATATTGCGACATTTGGAAAAAATATGCAAAATAATACTTTTAAAAGATACCGAGACATCACGTGATTTTCTGCGATTTTAATGCAAAATCTTTCCATCCAAACAAATCAAGGAACATACCATGTAGAATTCACACCATATATACCATTTCTAACAACCAAAAAACTATTGTCAAAGATCCCAAATAGTTTCTCAAAAACTATTTGACGAAATTTGCCCTTCTCTTCATTTCCACTTGTTCCTCTTCTTTATTTGCCAAAATATTTAATTTCGTCACTTTGAGTAAATACATTTTTTTCTGTTTTTTTTTTTAAATTTAACACCTTTATTTGGTCTCAAACATAAACGTTGTCCCCAAACTTAGACAAAAATGAAAATATGCCTTATTTTGCAAAAATACGCCGACGGCAAACAAATTTGAACAACTTTTAATCAGTCTGCAACAAAAAAATCATCAAACACAGCACAGGAAAAAACCCCGATGACTCATTACGACGACGACGCCGACGACGATGATGATGAGTGCTGCTTTTTCGAAACGTCAAATCACACACAATGTTGATGGCGGGGAGTGGTGGTGGTGGTGGCGGTTAGGAGGTTAGATTTGTTTTATTAATATATTTATTTCTGTTTATATCTTCAAATAAGATTTTACACGATCGTGTTTAGGAAATTGTATTAGAAAAAATAGGTGTGTAAAGAAAGTGGATGTGTTTCTATTTTTTACAACAAAGGAAGTTAAGATCGTTATTACACACGTATGATTTTTTATTAGATAATTCTTGGAATTGGAAATGTATTATTACTGTCTTTGTTTTGTAAATGATCGATTTATTGTTATTTGATCTAATTTATTTTAAATCAAATTAGTGCTTCAATTTTAAAGTGTTGTCTGATTAAAAAATTACAAGTGTTAAATAGTTGCAAAATGTTGGGTGTCCGGACATTCGTTGAGATATGTTCGAAGGTAAGAACCGAAATTGTGAATTTGACCGATTACGATTTTTTAAGTGGATATTTTTAAATAAGCTGAGATTAAGAGCAAGGGATTATAAATGGTTATATTAGGATTATAAATGCTGATCAGTTTATTATTAGTTTATTCATTTTCGAGCTGCATTGGGTCAGCAAACTATGCAATTCAGAAGAAATTAAATCTCCTAAAAAGGAAGGGTAAATTTGTTTGCAAACAATTAAACGAAAATGTTTGTTCGTTCGTTCCCCTTAATGGTTTACCGTCAAAAATGTACTTAATTGTTGCTGTAACTTGACGTTCTTGAAGAATAGCAAGACATGTTGCAAACAATTGTCAATTTCATACATGCTTTGACATATTCTCCATATAAAGTTATTTTGCTTGTTTCAGCCTTATATCCCAAGAAGATATCTCGATAAGTAGGCATTTTAGATTTTCAGACGATTTAAGACATTTTGACAAAAAATTTCCAATATAAATTTTAACATAGCCTTCAAAGGGAGAAACATTTTATAATGTTGATTAATATTTTCACATAGCCCCCAAATAAGAGTCTTGGAATATTTTAGTCATATTATGTGTCCATCTCAATGAATAGAAAATTTTAAAGAATTTTTGTATATACCAACTGTCCCCAACCCATAGTGGCGTGTATATTAAATTTTTCATTCCGTTTGCAACACCTAAAAATATTCACCGGAGATCCCACAAAGTATATATATTCTTGATCAGAGTCAGAATAAACTTCAATGTCGATTTACGCATATCTGTCTGTTGAAATAGAGAATAGAGGTCGCAATATTTAAGATAGAGCCCGAACACGTTTTTCAAACGAATTGGATTTTATTTGATATTTTGTGTTCTCATTGTAAAACACATCTCAGTGCCAAAAGTTATTAATATTGACCCAAGTTTCAGGTTGGTACCTCCCAATATTCGAAGTTTGAGGATTTTTGACTTGTTTTTCAACCCAATTGACTGTAATTCGGTATTTAAGATTTGATTGGGTGTCGAATTACACTAGCGCAAAATTATCAATATCGATCCCCGCTGTGGTATAGCCCTATTTAACGGCAGCCCCACTATTATTAAATCAATACCAATTCTCACGTCTTTATCAGTAGGTTCAAGGTCCTATCATAACATGAGTTTTTTCCTGGGAGGCCCCATTAATTTTAAATATTTTGAATGTCAAACTCATGGTGAAAGGCATCAAAAGTTCGGCCCTGTTCAACTTAAAATCGTTTGTAATTGTTTTAGAAAGATTTTTTTCTGTGAACCATTTTTTAAGACTTTTACGAGATTATCCTGATCGTAGATTTTTTAAAGAATTTTATGAGAATGAAAACATATGTAATTAATTACCATTGTAAGAGGATCTCTATTTGACCCTTTGTGACCATAATAATAAAACAATTTTCTGTTCACAGATTTAATGCCACTATCCTAAATAGGATATGAGCAAAATTTTGCATCGCTACATCCTTGCATTTGGGAGATACAGTACATTTTTTCTGAAAAATAAAAGTCCCATATCAAGAAAACCAAATGTAAAAACGACGGAAATAATTTAAAATTATTCTTTACAAGTATTAAAAATAATTCTGATGATAGAATTCACACAATTCGAATACGAAGCGATTTAAAAAATTTGGACTGTATACACAAATTAGTACTGTACACATTTTTGCCCGATTCTCTTTATTGAAAAGCTCATAACTTTACCAAACATTTGATTGTTCAGATTTTTCTTTTGATATGTGCCACAATCGGGTCTTGACATATGAAATCCAAAAAACATATATCAACTAGCTGCATATAAAACATTTTGTTGCTTGTGGGCAAAATTAGGCCATAATATGAACAACAAATTTTTATATTGATTTTTGAAAACCCATGCATGAATTTTATTCAAGTGAATTGTTTTGAATTAAAAAAACATACATACATACATGGTAGTAATTATTTCGAATTTGTTCGATTCGAATTCTACAAAAACAGGCTGTTAAAAGGGTGATTTTTAAGAGCTATAAAAATATATCTATAGATTTTGCGCGACTGAAGAGGTATGGTCCAATGATGTTTCTGGTTGATCTTCACTACAAATTCGACAATTCTGCTTATTTACGTACCCAATGAGTTTCGTCATTAGACACAATTTTTCGATAAAAAATTGGATCGGCGGCCAAATTTTCAAGACAACATTAAATTATACGGTGAGACAAAAATATATGTAAACCCCAAAAGGAAAATTTCGCAGTATTTCAATGTTCAGAGATATGCCGCGATAAATTTTTTCCTGACTACCCTATTATACATGAAGAGATAGCGTCATATCTTGTATGTATTGTATGTATTTTTTGAATTGATATCGGTTTACCCTAAATCCAAGTTGTACCAAATTTAGTACCATTTAGTACACATAAATACGAATTTCGAAAATTATTTAAATACCTCAATGCCATACTCCAACAGAAATATTAATTCCAAATATTTATTATTCCAGCTCTATCGGTTCATCTAAATCCAGTACAATAAGTACAAATATGCAAAACTACATATCCCAATCCTACACCCCAAAAAGAATCCTAACTCCAAATTTCAGAATTCTAGTTGTATCGATTCTCCCAAAATTAAGATTGTACTAAATTTAGTAACATTTAGTACATTATACATTATAAGTACGAATTATCAAAACTATCTTCATACTTCAAATCTACACGCAAATAGTAATCTTAATTTCAAATGTTTAATATTCCAGACCTAAATCCAAATTGTATCAAATTGAGTAACATTTAGTACACATAAGTATATATTTCCAAAACTACATCCATACCTCCTATCACACACTATAAGAATAACCTTATTTCCAAAATTCAGTGTTCCAGCTCTATCAGTTCACCTAAATCCTAATTGCACCAAATTTAGTACCATTTAGTACACATTTGTAGAAATTTCCAAAACTTCCTACATACACCAATCCTACACCCCAACAGTGATCCTAACTCCTAATTTCGGGATTCTAGCTCTATTAATTCACCCAAAATTCAAATTGTACCAAATTTAGTACACATAAGTACGAATTTCCCAAACTACCAACACATCTCAATTTTACAATGCAGTAGTAATCTTATTTCCAAATTTCAGTGTTCCAACTGGTGCTCCAGTGGATGAACTGACAATCAAAATTGTGCGGAATATAGTACCAATTAGTACTTATCGTAGACATAAGTACAAATTTCCAAAACTACCTACATATCACAATCATACACTTCGACGGTTATTTTAATTTCAAATTTCATGATTTCAGCTCGTTTCTCCAAACTCAAATTGTACCAAATTTAGTACTGTGTAGTACATTTCGTATACATGAGTACACGCTTTCAAAACTACCTTCTTATATCAACCCTATCGCTCAACCTTATTTCGCATTTTAAATTTTAAGTTTTTAGCTCTATCCATTCACATGCTATGAAGCTGTACCAAATTTAGTACATTTTAGTACTTTTCGGATACTTATAGTTCGAATTTCCAAAAAAAAACCTTTACAAATGGGACCACATTTAGCACTTTTCGTGTCGATTTAGTACTAATTTCCAAAAATACACACTTATTTGACATATATGGACCATGAGTGACCCTCACCCCAAATTTGAAGATTCTAGCTTCTTCATCCGTTTGTCTGGACGTTGATGAATCGTTAAGTAAGCCAGTCAATCACTTTACTCTTACATTAGTATAGTATAATTTACCCCTGATCCTTTTATTTTTTTTACCAGATTTTTTTTTTAATTCTCGATATGAAATGTACACATTTTTAAATTTGCAATGATTTTCATTTATGTTTTTTTTTTAAGATAAAGAATAATACAATTTTATGACCACCATTTCCTCTACGATATGTTGTCAGGTCAATTTGTTACCAAAATTTCAAAGAATCGCTATCAGTGATAAAAAATGACTTTCACTTTTCTGGTGTATGAGTGTGTGTTAGTGTATGTGTCTGCATTAAATGGGTTAATTACGTGCGTTCGGTCAATATTGAATGTTACCCTTTTCAATGGAATTGTTAGTTAACAAAATAGGAACAACGAATACAGGAAGTAATTATCAAAATAAGTCAATATTACCAACCAAGTTGAATGACGAAATTTTGTACCAAGAGTCTAGAATATGTTTTCTGGGAATATACTCGAACGGAAAATTAGGATAAATGCCGACAACGCTTTAAAAACCTTAAATGAAACTTAAGAACTTTAAAATAGGGTAATTCGGGAAGTAACGTAGGTTTGGCTCATTTATGTGTACTATTTTTCAAGGGTTGTCTCTGAAATTTCTTATATAGATCAAGGCAATCTTCATATACCCTCAATTATATTTTGAGGGGTTTAAAAATATGTCCATGAGGATTAAAATATTAATAACACCAACCATTCACTATTTATCTATCATTCACAATAGTGCACAATAACAGCATTAGCAGCTGTTAACGTCAACGTTAACAGCACTGCTATCTTCAGCACACATTCGTTGTGGCGCTGACGTCGACTGATATTCAAATTTGTCTACAACTGATCGGCACGGTCAGTCGTCGCCGACGATGGTGTTAAACTAAATTAAACGACGTTGTCGCGCTCTTTCTCTCTGTTGCTGCCATCAACAACAATGGTTGTGGTAATGAGTATAGCGGGTGATGGCAGCAGCCGAATTCGCTGCATTACTTTTTGTTATTATTTTTTCTTTCTGTTGTATATGGCGACAATAAATGTCTGAACAAAAACAAAACAAATTAAGTTAGACCAGCCATCTCATCCCAGCTAGCCAGTGGCTGGCTGGTCAGTCAGGCAATAATGCATCAACACCAAATTAACAATTGTGCGTCTGCCGTCGGACCAGTGTGAATGAAGCCACTAACAACGGCAACACCATCACACTGCAATGCCAAACAGACCAATACAATGCAAATGCGCAGCAACAATAAATTGGTCGCGGCATAGTATTTTATGGCGACAACAACGATCGTGTAATAACGACAGCGGCGACAACAAATTATTCGCTGTTTAACGTCGTCGTTAAAATGCTCATTTGCGTTTGCATTCGTTGCTATTATTGGTGTAGTGTGTGAGTGTTGTTGTTGCTGCTGCTGTTAATAGTATTCCTATTGTTACAGTTCCTTTTGGCGAGGAGTTATTGTTGTTATTGAGTGTGAATGCACAAAAATAATCATAATAATAATATTAATGACCAGTTGGCACAGTGTTTTAAATCAAGGGAAAGGAGGGAATCTAATTGGAAATGAAGGATTCAAAATCGTATTAAAGCGAAAAAACAGAGATATTATTAGGAAAATAAAATGTTTATTATTGATATCAATAGTCGGCATATTATTTACATGTAATGCAATAATTTTGTCGAGTAATTATGGTGCACAGGGAGGCAATCTGGCCCAGTATAATGATTTATGGTTAGGTATTTATCGATCATAATAATACATTGGTCAAATTGACCAATGTATTAAGTTTATATTACATTTGTTATTGTTCGAAGTAAGTAAAAACAATTTCCTGGCCAAGACAAGAAATGGTAGAAATAGCTCATTTGTATTTAACGTATTATTTTCTTATTTTGAGGGTTTAGACGCATTTTCCTACCGAAGTGGCTGTAATTTGGCATAGAGAATCACATCTATCAAACGAAGTGGTTATAAAAAGACTGACCTTTGGCAAAACTATGCAGTATTAAAAAAATAAATAATAAAATAAGAAAGCAGCTCAAGGATTGACATTTCACATGAAAAATATATATCCTAAAAAGTTTAGTAGGTTACCTGAAAAAGTCATGAAAATGATAAATTTAGATCTAAAAATTTTAATTCATTATACCTTCTATACACTTTGATACGGTTTCAGACAATTTTGATTTTATGCATGTCCGTCCACCTGGCCGCCTGGTTCGCACGAAATCTTGCACATTGTAATATTTCTTCCAAACTTAGTTCAAGTTCGATGATGGGGAATATCGGTCTCCTCTTTATGGTACCTCCCCCGGACGGGATATCCGATTTGAACGTTACTTTGTACAACCTATTACCTTTACAAAGTCTAGATAAAGTCCAAAGATGGGACTCATGATAAATCCATTATTAGGCGTAAGAGATGTGCGATCGAAATCAAGCTTTGTACAACCTATTATCATTACCAAGCTTAGATCAAGCACGTAGATGGAGCCAATTGGACCAATCCTTCTGGTAAATAACCCACAGATGGTCAACATCTTCAATATTTATAAATCCAATATTAGACGATTGATATGTCCGATTTGATCCATACTGTGCACATTGTAATATTTCTTTAAAACTCAAATAAATTCGAAGATGGGGAAAATTGGTCCACTCCTTCTGGTACTTCGCCCACAAAATAGTCAAAATTGTACTGAAAATACATTTTATAATATCAAGCGAACTGAGCGTCCGATTTAAGGCATACTTTGCAAAATGTTGTCATACATACCGGTGTAAAGTTGGAAGGTCCGACTCTCGGCCCACCACTTCTGATACCTCCCCCACAAAGGATCACAATTTTGAACATTTGTAAATCTCAGTAGCGAACGCAATATGAAAATTCAGTCCAAACATTGCACATTGTAACGTTTTTATCAAACCTAGATCAAGTCTGAAGATCAGACCATCGGTTCACACCTTCAGGTACCTCCTCAAAAAATTGCTAATCCTATGCCAAGCGAATGGAATTTCCGATTAGATTCAATTCCGTTGCAAATCTTAATACTTTTACCAAACATGGATCAAATCCGAAGATGGGATCCGTCTGTCCTAGCCTTTCTAATAATAAATAAAGATTGAAGATTGCAACTATCGGCTTTATAAGTGCAACATCTTTGGTATCTCGCCCACAAACTGTCACAATTATGAAAAATTATTAGGTTAATAAAAAATACTCCTCCTCGGCATTCGACAGTAATTCCATAGACATCCGTAAACCATTGGCTGAGGGTATATATCTGTCGGTAACACCGACTGATACTTTTTTACTTGTTTCCATGGCACATTTTTCGAGGAGGAATTTTACCCTTTATGAATCGGAACTGCCAATTGAACCCTTATTCCAAATTACAACGTTGAAAATATGGAGTTATTTACAATGTCGGCTTTGAATCAGAGTCATGATGTTGAGTTGACATGACTTGTAAAATAGCGCTAGGGCCTTCAAAATACTTAAAATGTGGTGGAACTTATATGGATCCCAACTAAAGCATAGTCTATAATATAAAACCATTAGCGAACTCCCAGTCAATATTTTTAACATTCTTAATACTTCTCCATCTAATACATCTTCCAAATAGGGTTAACATATAAAATTAATAAATCTCATAAGAAGCGAAATGAATTCTACAAATTGATACAATGTTTGACAACTGAACTTTCTAATTAATTTATTAGAAATTTTCCGACAAATATGACTATTAGGTCTAAGTCCGCATTTTTTAAGAATTTCGTCAGTAATCATTTTATATTGGAATATAGCCACAGGTCTGAATAATTGATGTTTTCCCTCGAGACATCAAAGGTTTCTCAACCATAAAATCCATTATTTTTATATGAACTATATGACTTTATTTAAAATGCTTCGGCATGTCCGGTTTGGGCCTAATATGCACCGATTTGTTGTATGATTTGTTGCCATTTTAAAGGCATCTTTATTATGCCTCCCTCGTAGAAGTCCTGCTCTCTATTTGCAAAAAAAAAAAAAAAAAAAAAACTCTAGTAGTCGATTTTCAAAATCCTCCCTAGATATCAATTTTTTGTCATTATAGAAATTTTGCAATGCAAGAAAAGTATGATAATCGCTTGGTGCCAAGTCCGGACTGTATGGCGGATGCAATAAAACTTCCCCATCAAGCTCCCTAAGTTACTGGCTCCTGGGCGATGTTATGACTGTTAACATGCCAATCGAAATTTTCGACGACCGTCATATCCGTACGAGGTGCGTCTTTAACGGAATCTACGAAACCAAAATTGCACATAATAGGCTGTTACAGTATCGGAACCAGAAACATTCACAGGTTTAGTCGCTTGGCTTGCATTTTCGCCTTTGTCGAAGAAAAAACTGTAAAATGTGCGAATTTTCTCTTTGTTCACTTCCATTTTTAACACCCTGAAGTCGGAAACTCATGCAAAACCATCAGGTTTTAGACATAAGAATTATTTTCAATATAGAAACTACATATGATTTAATGAAACTCATGCCAAATTTCTAAATTTTATTCTTGGTTTTAGGATTTGTTGTCAGGACCATTAAGAAATAATCAGAAAAATATTACATAATCTTGAAAAAATATTACTTACTTACTTAGCTGGCTTGTTACAGAACGGTTGTTCCATAAACCGAGCATAAAAAAAGGTTTCCAAGCGCGTCGGTCTTGTGCGCAAGTCCACCCATTTGGAAGACCACGTTCCATGATGTTGTTTTCAACTTGGTCTTTCCATCTAATTCGTGGCCTTCCCCTTCTACAGGAACCATCAGTAGGCTCGTTTTTATATGCTTTTTGAGCTGGGGCATTTTCATTCATCCGCACAACATGGCCTAGACATCGTAGTCGCTGCAGCTCAATACGACTGACTATGTTGATGTCCGCGTATAAATTGTAAAGCTCGTGGTTCATTCACCGTCGACGCAGATCGGGCCGTAGATCTTTCGGAGTATTTTTCTCTCGAACCATTATATCGGTGTCATAGGCGTAGGCGAGTAACATGCGTTGTTTGGTGTACAGAGTGCCATTTCTGTTCACCTTTACGTCTCGTATGACCTTTTCCAGCAGGATGTTAAAAAGATCACACGACAAACTGTCACCTTGTCTGAATCCTCGTTCGGTATTGAAGGGCTCCGATCTGTTGAAAATATTGAAATAAATGATGTTTACTATATTTAGTACATTTTATACCGGTGTTTGACATTTTCGACTTTTACAACTTGTTGACAGTCGAAAACCTAAAAATTTGTCACACAGACCATCCCAGTTCTCAATTAAATAATACCCATTTTTCCATACATGTATTCCGTTTGAAAACACTTTGCCTTATAATTATGTATTATTCATTTAAAAAAAAGGTTCTTATAAATAGGTCCACCACAACAAACTTAAATGTGGCAATGAGTATTGCTGCTGCCACATGCAACATTTAACATTGTCAACAAACCAAAACCAAAAAAAAAGTAAATGGAACTGAATGAACAGCAGCCAAAGTTATCGCTTAATGCGATTGTTGTTGTTGTTTTTGTTATTGGCTATTTGGTGATATTTGTTTTCAAGTTTGCATAATTTTTTGGGTGAATTATCGGCGGCGTGAGCGCTTAACAGCCAGTCAACCAGTCAACTCATTGCTCACTCACTTTGGTTGTGGTAATCAACATTTTGTTTACCAACATTTTACACGACGATTAACGAACAACAAAAATATATAAAAACAAATAGGAGATCGTGTCCGAAGCAATGACAACAAACGGGCAGCAGGCAGGCCAGGCAAACAGTTGGGCTAGAATGTAAACAAAACAGAACTTGGAGTTGCATAGATCAACAGCAGCGGGAACAACAACAAACGGGGCTTTTGTGTTTTCTCTTGGTAGGTGAAGTCAGTCAACAGTTCTCGACTCTTTACTACTTCTCATTGATTACTGTCCTGTTAACTGCCAGCCTGCCTGCCTAACTGGTCAAATGCAGCCTTAGGCAGGCCTCTGCATGTCCAATGACTGTTTAAATTTTTGTCGCGGTGTTAAGTTTGTTTTTGTTTTTGCGCGCTCCTTCGTTTAGTTAACTTCTTACTTCACACAGCCGGGAGCTCACACAACACTAAGCCAGCCAGCCATAACATACAACAACAAAGAACAACAACAGAAATACTACGGACACACGTGCAGGCAGGCAGGCAGGCAGGCAACCAACCGACCGACCGATTGTTTTGTGTGTGTCGCGAACGAGCCATTTGCCGACCGACTGGCGAAAAAAAGGTTTATCAAATTTCGGTTTACATTTCGTATTTTAATATGTTGCGGGCTTTGCTAACGTAAGGAAGTAAAAAATACACACACGCCGAACACCACGAACGATCAGTGACAAAACTGTCCAACGCCGACGCCGTGATCGTTGCCGCCATTGATGCCAATCGCGAAAACGACAACGACTTTTAGCCAAAACAGAAAAAAAGAAGAAGAAAATAAAACAAAGAATGAAAAATTGCGCGCCGTCGCCTTTTGTTGACGAATTGATCGGCCATTGATAATTAAAGTGTACGAAGTGAATGGGAATTAAGTGAAGATGATGATCAGTTGAGAAAACCACAACAATAACAAAAACGGAGAGTGTGCAAATAAAAAAGAGAGTAAGTGGGGGTGTACGTATGTACGTGTGCATCATTATAATGCAATAGTGAGTGAGTGATGTGATGATATTCAATTTTTTCCAATTGGCTTCCAACTTCGTGTTACAAAACGCCATACCACCCACACAACCCCTTGAAAAATTTGCAACGCAATTTGGCATAAATTATTCCGTGTCCTTTTTTAATGATCCTTTTCTCAGTGTTCATTTTCCACCCTTCTAGTTTAACTTGCCCTGCCTTTTTTTTTTTTGCATGGCAATTAATCAACTGACGAAAAAAAAAACCGTGGAGTTGAAAATGAAAAATTACAATCCCGAGTTGAGTTGAATAGCCTTTTGCTTCGAAGTCATTAACCCCTCTATTTTTATGTGTATTTTTTCGGGATGCAATTCGAGCTAATGATTAAATTGTTATAATTAATAATAATAAAAATAATTTACAACAGTGTAAAATTATATATCCAAAGTTGCACACACATATACACACACCGTAATTAAATATTATTTTGTTTTTAATTTAAAGAGAAAAAAACGAAGTACAAAAATTTTGTAAAAGTGTTGGTGTACAACAAGAGAGTGTGAAAAAATATATAAAATTTTAATGAATGCCCTCAAAATTTCCAAGCTGCATCAGCCAACCAACCATCATCTGCCAAATAAAATCAACAACGACAACAACAACATTGTGTGGGCGTTAAATAAATAATGCAATTGATGTGATGTTATTAAACCAACAAAAGTGCCAAATAAATCAACAACAACAACAAATCAAGTAAGCTGATATTTTTTTGCTTTGCAAACTTCTAAAATCGGTCAAAGCCATTTCTAGAGGTTTGAAAAAATTAATAAAAATTATAAATTAATAAAATTAATTTTAAATTAATCGTCAAATGTGAAATTTTATATTGAGATGTATTTTTTTTAATAATTCAAACTTCACTTAACAAAAAAAAGCATACTGAGAGGTATTCTCACGGGTCATGTCAGCCTGCAGGCACATTTACACAAGATTGGGTGCGAGGAAAGCAGCTGATGTCGAGCGTATGGGGAATACAACGCCACGTTAGGACATTTCCTATGCAACTGCACAGTTTTTGCAATCCTTCGAACCTAATTCATGGACAATTACACTTTTCGAACTAATCGACCTAAAGGGTAGTAAATTGAAAAGACTGAAGCATTTCACTAAAAACACAACATTAAAATCTTAGGATTATTTCTATAAACTTTCTTGACATTCTAAAGCGCACAACAGGGCTTTTCACACTTCCAGATTTTTCCAACATTGGCTATGTTTAGTACAAATGCAAAAATTAGACTATATCAGATTCTGCTTTCGTTGCATCTGGAATATATAAATTCGATTTTGTTAATCAAAATGTTGACCATTTGTGGATCAGTTACCAGAAGAAGTGGAATCATAAGGCACTTTATGTGGGCTCGGTAATACGATTTGGATAAATTCGGATACTCAATTAGTTTCATATCAGATGTACATGTTTTAAATCGTTTTGGTGGAGGAACGAGAAAAAGTGGACCGATAGGCCACGTTCTTGGACTTATATAGTTGTAGTAAAAAACATACCACGTTAAAATTTTATATAAAAACATTCTCATATTTGTTTTTCTTTAACACTAGGAGGATATTTAAAAAATCGTTATATTATATTTACACAGTTTCACAAATATTGAGCCTTTGTAGGGGATCTATAAATTCAACTTTTGATTTCAAAGAAAGTTTGTCCATGATATTACGACGTGTAGAGTTTTTACAAAATCGGATACTCTGTTCGCATTGTATTCACATTTTCAAAATATCCTTTTGGGGGATGTACCAGAAGGAGAGGACCAATAATTCCCACCTTCGAATACGATTTTTATGAGTTTTTTGATAATGAATATTTTATTAAAATTTAAATGCCCGCCATATCCAATATCCGGACCTAATCTGAGTTTGGTAAAGATAGTAGGTTGTACAAAACTTGGTTCAAATCGAATATTCCCTTTGCCTGATATTGGATTTTTAACTATTGAACATTTTGTGGGGGAGGTACCAGAAGGGGTGGACCGATGAGCAGGGATGGTCCGTATGACGAATTTTTAGGTTTTCGACTGTCAAAAAGGTGTAAACGTCGAAAACGTCATATACCTGTATAAAATGTAATAAATGTAAAAAACGTCATTTATTAAAATATTATTACCATATACCGTTATTTTCAAAAATACATACTATTTATATATATATCTGTTTCTTACTAGAACTAATATAAAATTCTAACCTTTTGGAGAAAATATTTTTGAAATTTTTTATGGATTTCAGTAAAGCATACGTAATTTCCAAATTCATTAATGGAAATTTGATATTTGAATATTTGAGTAGTCATGATGTAATGCAGATTTAAACATGTTTAAAATATTTATTATATTATATTTATAAGAATTTGTTTTAGAGTAGCTATGATATAAGGTGGATTCTTTGTAATTATACATAAATTGGCCATTAAATTGTAATTTGGCTTCAATTACAAAGTAAATAAAGACAAAAAAATAGGTATTTTGTCAAAAACCTAATGGTTTTGGGTGGGTTTCCGACGTTTCTGACGTATGTAATATACGTCGAAAATGTATGTCATTTACGCCACTGTTTCTGACGGACCATCTCTGCCGATGAGTCCCATCTTCAAACATGATCTAGGCTTGGTAAAGATAATAGGCTGTACTAAGTTTGCTTCAAATCGGATAGTCCGTTCGCATGGCATTCTAAAATTAAAATTTAGCACAATTTTGATCATTTTGTGAGGGAGATACCAGAAGGAGTGGTCCAATATTCCGCATCTTCGAACTTGGACGAAGTTTGGAAGAAATATTACGATGTGCAACGTTTGGATGAAATCGGTTACTCCCTTCGAGGTTACACTCTTTGGGCAAAATAGAACCAGTGGATTGGAAGTTTCTAATAATGTATTGTATAGAAGAGTGACTTCCACCAATAGTCACGCCAATTTCATATAAAGAGGTGGCTGTAATATGGCTCTTGATGGATAAACAAACTTATTCGCCGAAAATTGTCAATATAGGTCCATCTTTTGTCATTGTCCCCATATTGTGATACCAACGCCTGCAATTGGCTACTTTGTTTTCTTAAACGGCAAAACTGTTCTGTGTTGATATATTGATGCAAAGCCCTCCTATAAAAGTTATCACCGTTTTTAAGTAATTTTAATCACCAACATCCAAATTGTACCAAATTTAGTACAATTTATTACTTTTCGTAGACGTAAGTTCTAATAATTTAAATATCTCAACCATTTCCCTTCACTTAGATTCAAATTGTAGTACTTTTCGTATTCTAATTATTATTCCTATATTCTAACTATAGTTTTAATTCCAAATATAAGTTTTCCACTTCTATCCGTTCTAAATTGTACCAAATATAAATTGCACTAATTTTAGTATCATTTTAGTATCTAATTTTAGGATTCCCGTTCACAGAAAAAATTACCATATTTAGTAATTTTCGTATCCATAAGTACGAAATTACAATACTGCCTTCCTCCTGCAATTTTAATTTCAAATTTATGTTTTCCGTCTTTATCTGTTCATTGAAATTTAAATTGTATCAAATTTAGTACACATAAGTAGGGGAGACTGGGGCACCTTCGGCATCGGGGCACCTTCGGCATTCGCGTTTTCGATATGAAGCTCTCACCGTACATCACTAGTTTCGATATATAGGTATCGAGTATCGAAATAAATAACTGACACAAAGTTTGAAATTTCTAGCTAATAAGCTTTTTTAGATACATGGGTTTTTGTATTTTTATAGATGTTTCTGTAATATTTCAATTCCACTTCGTAAGTATTTCGTGATTAAACTTTTGAAATTTTTAAGACAATATTATATAAAAGTTGTTAACTACGATGTGTAATATTATAGAAATATTTAAAAATATAATGTTTTTACAAAACTGATCGAAAAAAATGAAAAAAACTATAAAAAGTACATTCGGGGTACATTCGGCATCTTAAAGTGGGGCACATTCGGCCATATACAGATAGTGCAATATTATTTCCTTAAAATGTTTTTGAGTTTGGCTTTAAAAATAATCCTTTAATATGGTTCGAAATTACATATATAAGACTAAACGTGCTTGTATTAACGAAAATGCGATAGAAAACCCCTATTTCTGATGGTGTGTGCGACTTTGAGATTTCAACGTCCGCCGCTAGAAAATATAGCCCTAAAATTCAAACATTGTGTCGCGTATTAAAACCAAATAGTGCCTTTATAGGATCAGAATTTCAACCAGACTGAAAGCGATGACAATTACCCGGCTATAACTATGGTGCCGAATGTGCCCCATCAAATGCCGAAGCTACCCCGGGTTGGGGCACATTCGGCGAATTTGACTTTTTTTACAAAACTGTAAAATTTTTTAACTAATACTATTTTTTTATATCTTTTTGGTACTATTTTTTATAATTAAGTGTCAGAGGACAATAATCAGCCATAAAGTTGTCATATATGTTGAATAAGTCCTGAGATATAGAGCTCTAAAAAAAAAGTGCCGAAGGTGCCCCAGTCTCCCCTACTATAATTTCATATCTCAACTCTACATTTCAACAGCAACCATTATTCCAAATTTCAGATTATCACTTTATCCGTTCACCCAATTTACTAAATTGTACTAATTTAATTAATTGTAGTACTTTTTGTACCACAAAGTACGAATTTCATAAACTACCTCAATCCTACTCTCCAACAGTCATTTTTAATTCCCATTTTGAAGACTCCAGATTTAGTACTTTTCGTACACATAAGTACGATTATTAAAGCTTCCGCAATCCTGTACTCTAATAGTAATCCTAATTCCTATTTTCAGAATTCCATCGCTATACGCTCAACTAAATGCAAATGGTACAAAATTTAGTACTATATAGTACTTTTCATACACATACATGTATTCCATATAAAATTTCAAGATTCTAGCCATATATACAATTAAAACTAAATTTAGTAAAGAATTTTCAAAACTAACCTCTTTTTATCTTTCACCACACTGTGGTACAGGGTATTATGTCTTTGTGCATATGTTTGTAACAGGCAAAAGGAAAAGAGATAGACACATGGTTCCTTTTGAGAATATGCATAGAATCACTTTTTAAGTCGATTTATGCATGTCCGTCAGTCTGTCCACATTAATTTGTAAACAAATTTGTCGCTTTTTAGATTCCAATTGGGTGAAATTTGACATAGCCCATTTATTTAGCCCAAGGACGAACCCTATTGAAATTGGGAAAAATCTGTTCAGATTTAGATATAGCTCACATATCTATTTTCGTCCGATTTAAGGTAAATGGTGCACCAAAGTACCTATATATCTTTCGATTTACAGGAAATTTGACATACCCTTCTAAATTAAGTCTAGAGTGATGTGTGTTAAGTTTCGTGTAAATTGGTTTAGATTTAGATATATATTTTCGTCCAATTTAAGGTAAGTGGTGCAACAAAGTCCCTAAATATCTTTCAATTTACACGAAATTTGGCATAGCACACAGAATTTAGTATAGAGCGATGTGTGCTAACTTTCGATATATATTTTCGTCCGATTTCATGTAAATTGGGCACCAAGGTCCTTATATATCCTTGGATTTGCACGAAATTTGACATAGCGTACTGAATTAAGACTAGAATCATGTGTGGTAAGTTTCGGGAAAATCGGTTCAGATTTCGATATAGTTCCCACATATACATAAATATTCATCCGATTTTAATATTTGTCCGATTAACACGAAATTTTCCACAACGTATCAAATTGAAATGTTGATGACATTATTGCATTTTGTTGAAATTGATGCAGATGCAGCTTCCATACGTATTTCAAGCAGGTCTCTGATTGAAATTAAATTTTTAACAGTGCGACGTACCGAATAGCGACTATGAATTTTGTTAAAAATCGTTTTCCATAAATTTGTCCCACCGTACGCAGACGACTCTACATTTGCCCGAATAAAATTAAATATATCATATGTTTCAGAAAGACATGAGTATATACCTTTGAGGGAACATTGACACGTAATTGTATTAATACATTTGTACAATATACATAAAGTGGTGAAGGGTATCATATATTCGGCCCAGTTCGACTTTACTACGTTCCTCAATGGTTTTTATATTAAGAAGACACATTTTTATCACTTATATATAATACAGGATTCCGTTCACAATACTTCGATATACTCATTAAACATCAGTCTGATAGTCGTCAGTTATAATAAATATATCAGTATGTTGTTTTAAAACATGGAACAATTTTATTTCTCGTATGCCACCTTTTTAGAGTATGTCCCATACTAACAAATGTATAATAACCGTGCGATTTTTTGTATTTTTAAGTCCGAATTGGTTAAATTTTATCAATCTTATTTTTAACGATTTTAGTTTTAAGTAGATTTCGGTTCCGTTAGTTTTTTATAACAAAGTTCATACATATATTCGCATCTTCTTTTACCTGTTCTACAAAGTGTCCAAAATTGTATAATTTCCAAATATTTTTGAAAAACTAATCATTCCTTCTCATATATAGCATTCTATGTATGTAAAATACAAACCTGCGCATACATATATTTCTTTTTTGCATTCAATTTTGAAACTAATTTATTGTTGTTGCTAAAATGATGTTCATAGTTTTATATTTTGAAAAAAAAACTCTTTTTGAGTCATTAACGAACTAAATGTGTGGAATATCTTTTTTGGGGGCAAATAAAAATTTGCACATTCAGACGCGTACATCTGCGTAATGTGAAACACAAAAACACGACGACGACAGCAGCGGCAGAAGACCAAGTGACTGAACCATTTGTTGTCTACGCACATTTTTATGAGTGACTCATAATTTTTGACAAACTATTTTTATATAAAAAACACAAAAAAGAAAACAAAACAAATGAAAACAACAATAACAAGAAAATTTAAATGCAAATTTCAAAACCACAAAAACGGCGGACACAAAGCTGCGACTACGACAATGTCGATCGTATTCTCCGCCACCACCTCCCGCCCGTGGAATATACAATTTTTACTTTTATTAGTATTATTATTTTTGTTTTTATTTTATCATTTTTGTTTAGTTGTTGTCTTTTTTTACTACTATAAAAAATACGACGTGTTAGGTATCCGTGCCAGCCGGTGGATATGCCTTCCATTTGATTTGGTGTTAATAAACCGATAGCGTTTTTAAAAAAAAATATCATTTCACCAGATCTACTGCGTCGTCGTTGTCGTCGTCGCAGCTAAAATGTTAATTAACCCCCGCAACTATTTAATAACAAAAAATACAAAAAATGCCGTAAATCAATACCTCCACCACCATCGCCAGCTTGGGGTGTGATCGTCAATTAATTGAAAATAAGTTCACATCTCACTAATGAAGTTATAATTTGCATTTGATCGAATTACTGACAACAATTGACAATCGGATTTTTTATATATTCATTTACCTGCAGAGACATCAGGGGCGTAAACGTCACCTAGTTTAGAAAGGGGTGGGACCAACTCAGAAAATTTTAAATTTGTTGTCTTTTGAAAAATTGCAAACATTTGAAGGAAATTAGTAAGGGTTGTATGGAAAGAAGGGATATCCAGCTACGCCATTGAAGATCTACTATCATTGGAATTTTTGCACAAACATTCATTCCAAGAATTTTAGTTGCAAATATCGACATTTTTCTAATTGTGGTCTATAAAAAATTTAATTTTATTTTATTTTTAGTTTAACTGTTTGCTTTGGCTTTAACATTTTTTTTTTTTTTTGTGGTCGAGCTTTGACCATTTTAGCAAAGTGTGTGGAAATCCCAAAAATATAATTTCAAATACGCATCACGCACAATTGTGGTCATTCCGACGGATGGGGGATTACTCATCGGAAAAAGAAAACCAAACAAAAAGTTTATTTGTAGCGATCATTTTATTTTAATATTAACCGGAATTGGTAAAAACGTGTGTAGCTCGGCCTTATTATGGCTTTTGAAAAATTAGCAAGAAGTAAAAATAGATTTGTTGTGGACTTTGTTAGGAACCCTTTTTAAGTGTAAATAACAATTAAATATTACCTTTTATTTAGATGATACATGTAAACGTGAACATTGTCAAATTTTGGTAAGTGGGATTTTTGTACTCAATGTTGTATTGAAATAGTGATAACGACCTTCAAAAATTTCATTTCATTTAACAGTGAAATTTCCGCCACACCCTCACACGACATTGAACTGTTAGTAATTCTTTCGCAGAATTTATTTTAAACGCAAAAAGGAAGGGGGTTTTGCATAAAAACAAATCACTACATGCTTCTCCTCCTTTATACTTTCCTGGAAAAATCATTAATGTATCTCGTTTAAGGGGACCCCCCATGATTTCCGACCACTGGAACATCTGAAATCTAAAGTAATTAAAGAAGTATATGACTGGCTCTGATATTAATTACAACCAGTGTTGCCAAAACTTTGTTGAGAAAAAATGCTAGATTTTGTTGAAAAAAATGCTAGAAATTCTAAAAAAGCGCCAGAAAAAAGTGCTAAAAAATTAAAAGAACAAAATTGTATTTTGTTTTTGCAAAATAGTCAGGCTTAATCCCAGTTTGTTGTTTTTATAAAAAACAACTATTTATTAGTGGGGAATGTATGGCATTGTCCGCCGAGGGGTAAGGCAGGGAAGACTATAGTTTCGGATCTCGCCACTGATCCTCATCAGTTCCCTTAGTTTTTTGTTGGGATATTCTCCCCAGAAGCTATTAATAGCTTCTTTACAAAAAACCTTTCAAACCCAAATGTCTCTTGTGACAATTCAAAGTTCTTACGTTACCAGCGATACGACCCCAATGAGAAGTTCGTTTCGTTGGCGCCTGACTTCGTGGTCAACAAGGCATTTACAGACAACTACAATACATTTCCCACTGCTATGTGTCGTCACTTTGTGATGAATGCACATAACGTTGTTGTTGGCATTGCTAGTTAAAGCAATAAACCAAACAGTATGACCGTGCCTCGTCTACAACTTCAGTAGTGTTGGCGGGTTATTTGGGATACCATTTGTATTTTGTTTTTGCAAAATAGTCAGGCTTAATCCCAGTTTGTTTATTTATTTATTAGTGGGGAATGTATGGCATTGTCCGCCATACATTCCCCATTACATTACAAAATTGTTAATATGTAATAATGAAATATTCATCAGAGACCCCATTTATTCTTAAAGGCCATTCCTTGTCAATTTAGCCATGTCCGTTCGATTGAGGTCGCAATAATGAAAACAGAGTTTTGGAAATTTGCCCATATATTGCATTACTCCTAGGACATTTGGTATTTGAAATTAAATATATCGGCCCTTTTTGGGTGCACCATACCCCAATATTTGATTTTGGGGTTTGGGGACATTTTTTAACCTAATTTTCGGATTTATATTTCGGATTCTCCCTGGGTAGAATATAGGTACATATTTAGGGGTAGCTGGTTAACGGCAGCACCACATTACCCCAAAGTAACTGTAATTTCACATTGCGGGATTTTGGAGGTTAGCATACATATATGAAGACAATACCCTCATTCAAGTCGCAATAACCTCATTCAAGTCTCAATTTGATACGCTGTGCTAAATTTCGTGCCAATCGCACAAATATTAGGAGATCGGTTCACCATTTATGCAAAATCGGTCGAAGGATATATAGGGAGTTTAGTGCACAATTTACATTAAATCGGACGAAAACATATATGGGAGCTACATATATCGAAATCTGAACCGATTTTCTCGCAACTCACCACCAATCATTCTGGACTCAATTCTGTACGGTGCACCATTTATACAAAATCGGTTGAATATATATGTATATTTGGGAACTATATCGAAATCTGAACCGATTTTTCCGAAACATACCATTCTATGCCAAATTTCGTGAAAATCTTTGACTTTGGTGCACCATTTACATTAAATCGGACGAAAATGTATATGGCAGGTGTCTAAATCTGAACCGATTTTCACGAAATTTAATACACACCTTTCAAGACTTAATTCATTACCCTATGCGCAAATTTCGTGCAAATCGAAGGATTAATAGGGGATTTGTTGCACCATTTACATTAAATCGAACGAAAATTATATGTGAGCTATATCTAAATTTGAACCGATTTTTACCAAATTTAACACACATCGTTCTGAATCGATTTTTCTCAAAATAAATGAGCTTTGCCAAATTTAATCCAATTCGAATCAAAAATGCGATTTGTACTTTGTTTACAATTTAACATGGACAGACAGTCGCACGGACGGGCATGCATAAATCCACTTAAAAAGTGACTCTATGCTCATTCTCAAAAGGAACCAAGTGTCTATCTCGTTTTCTTTTGCCTGTTACAAACATATGCACAAAGACATAATACCCTGTACCATAGTGTGGTGAAGGGTATAAAATTTTATGTTTGCCGGAATTTTTATATGTTGGTCCTGTTCGGTGCTTTTAAGTGGTTATAACTTAGCATTCGGGATTCCGGGTGAATAAAAAAACTTTTTTTCAGAAAATTCCAACAATGCGTCAATATGAAATCGTAAAACATTGTTTCAAAAAAAGCCTTTTAAAGTTTGAGAAACACTGTTGCCCTTGCTTGATGGCGACACAAGTCTTACTGAAGTCCTGATGGATATCGTAATATTTGAAATTTTGTATATACATTGTTACTACTCATACAGTGTTTAGTCCACGTTCACTGCAAACAAAATTCAATAACAAAGCCATCTAATAGTAGTCCAGCGTCATTTTGCGGTATTTTGCAGGGGTTAGCCGCATGCCCTTGCCGAATTAGCTGGATTTTGATATTCCAAGTTCCAGATTGGAGTGCGAAAAATAACTCTGTAGATAATTTTCCATATAGGGAATTTTTTTCCATAGTCCTAATATTCGGTATTGTGAAGCTTTTATTTATATTCTCCCTGTAAGTTGGCATTACACTTTTTTGGAGGGTGAAAACCATTATTGCAGAAAATGGCATATATTCCACAATTAAGGTCCCGTCCAATACTCGGTATTTAGAATGTTTTAGCCTCATATCGCCACCGAGTATCTGTAATTTGGAATTCTGAATTTAGGGAGAAGCTATGCTGAAAATATTTGATATGAATCCATGGTTTTAAGATGGTCTCATATAAAAGACCCATTGCATATACCACAACTGACAATAACATAGTAAGTTTGGTGCGGAACTTAAGAGAGGTTTTTTAATGTTTCCTTAAGTATGAGGGCTAATTCCTAATTTTTGGCTTAATAATGAGAATGCTAATATTTTTCAATAAAAATGATTTAGATTGTTTTACAAAAGCATTCTCCAGCCTAATATTGCTATGAAAAAATGTGCTTCATCGAAATATCTGTTTTAGACCCCAAGTCTGTCTGGCTGGCAGGTGTACACGATAATCGAATCGATTAACCTATGCACATCATAATATTTCTTCCACACCTTCTGGTAACACCCCCGTAAAGTGGACCAAATTCGAATGAAACTTAATTTTATTATATCATGCGAACGGAGTATCCGAATTGAACCAAACTTTGCATAACCTAGTATTTTAAAAATGCATTTGCATTGTTTGAATATTGAATTATCGGTCAACTCCTCCTTGTACCTCCCAATCCCTCCCAATGGGTTCAAAACCTCATGTGGTGAATTATTTTAGGAAGTCCTTTTGTGTCTAAACTTTGTTGATAAAAAATGCTAGATTTTGTGTCTAAAAAGTTGTCTTTTTTTCGCCGAAGTGGCTGTAAATTATAAATATGTTTTTTTTTTTTAAATTTTTCGATGTAGATCCATCTTTTGACATAACCTTATTATAAAGTGGGACGCGACCAATTTTCGGTAGTCTGAAGTGGATATAATTTGGCATTCAGGATTCACTGTTAACTAAAAACTCCTTTTCAGAAAGTTTCCGAGTAGGTTCATGATTTTTCATCGCTCCCATACGAAGGCCCTTTTAATTTGGGTTTTCATTTTACCAAATAGACAACGTACTAGCAGGCGATGCTATAGTAACCATATTAAGTACCGACTATTTTGAGAGAATTTTTTACTTGCTTACAGGGGTACTGGCACTTTTTATACCCTACACAACTATGTTGTCAGGGTATTATAGCTTTGTGCAGCCCAAAAGTTTGTAACGCCGCGAAATATTGGTCCTAGACCCACCTTCGTCATATCTCGACTAGCTGAGTCGATCTAGACATGTGTGTCCGTCCGTCCATTATATTTTGTAAACACGATACAGGCCACCGTTATGCGCCAATCTTCACGAAATTTTGCATGTAGGATGGGTTCTGGCTAATGAAGACCCCCATTGTTTTTGGAAAAGATCGGTTAATATTTAGGGGATGAAATAGACCAAAAACTTTATTTTTGTCGGTTTTTCTGGTCGCTCCAGAGATCGCAATTATGACCCAAACACCGCGAATTTTTGCATGGAGAAGGGGATCGGGCCAAAGAATAAACATGCATATATTGATAAAGATTGGTCGATATTTAGCGGGTCAAATGAACCCAGACTTTTGTGTGGAAAATGACAAAATTTGTATTCTATGGCGTATATATTTACTCCTGAAGGACATAGATCCGAGAAGTTGATAGTATATCCAAGAGGAGTGGTTTACCTTTACATTGATACCAATTGCATTGTCGTGGGTACTCGTATTCATATATTATTCAGTAACGCATTACCACACTAGAGGGCGGAAATACATCGCGGATCGCTTTGACAATTTCTATGAGGATCCAGGTATGGTCATGGACAACTCAACTACTAATATTTAGATGAAGCGAACCGAAAACTTAATTTTTTGTGTTTTTTTATAAGTCGATTTATAGGCCACTATTGAAAGCCGAACATCACAACAAAACCCACGGTGAAGTGGATCTGTAGACGTCTAGTCGGTCAATGGGGTACAAATATCGCTAAATATTGCCCAAGCTCAGAATATCGAACCATAGAAAATTAGATTTTCGTGGAAGTTGTGTAGGGTATCATAAGGTCGGCCCCGTACGACTATACTGCTCCGCTCACTGGTTTTAACATTGGGAAATCAAACTCATAGCGTGAAACATAGGGACATTTTAATGCGTCAATGTAAAATCTAAATAATTTTAACTTTCCAAAAAAAAAATAAATAAATAAAAATGCTAAAAAAGTTCTACATCAATTTTTTTGGTGCTAATCGAGTTTGAAAAGTGCTAAATTGGCATCACTGGCTGGGTTGTTGGCGTAGACCTTACCTTTCACAAGGCCACGCAGAAAGAATTCGCAAAACGTTAAATCACAAGATCTCTGTGTGTGAACAGTTGTGATCCAGATTTCCGTTCGACGATCTAGACATTTTTATCGTACCGCCTTTTGTATGACACCTAACGTCATCTAGTTGAAAGTAGCCAACCATAACAAGTCATCAATCATATCTCATATTATCATGAATTCATTGTAACTGTTGATCCAATAATATTTTTGAAAATGTGAGGTCTTATTACCCCGCAGGACTATGAACCACTTTACAATTTGTTTTTTTTTTCGATTTCCAACTGTGAGAATTTTCTTCTTGGCGAGGTGGCTACGTTAAGAAGAAATCAGTAAAGATAATGTTTCAATTAAATTCCGGATCATTTTTCATGAATTTTAAGGATCCAATCAGTAATCGGACGTGAACGACCATATGATACTTTACACAACTACCACTGAGCTTTAAATTTCTGTGCCTGGTTAAACCCCGGGCCTGGCAAAATTGCGCGATATTTACATATTTACATTCTGATATACGGGCACTTACATCAATAGAATTGGTATCAGAATAAATATCAATCATCCCTGCCTTATACACTTGCATCCTTTCCCTATCAAATCTTGGTTCAGAAATCGTTAGTAAACATATTAAGATAGTAAGCATTTCCTCTTCCTATCAAAAATAAACAGTATTAATCCCTCTTTTAAGTAAGCCCTCATATAACGTTATCTCTCAAATTTCGATATTTTGTGGAGATTGGTAATGTTTTTCAAACATAATGGCTATAATTTTATATTTTTGGTATCTTATTATGTAGAAGATTCACCTTACACGTAGACGATTGCCCATCGCTACACCCCATTTTTTCGGAAATTTGGACACGGTTTTTATCTGAATTGGCTCTCGTACGATTTTTTTTGTGTTTGGTTTGAAAATATGTTTTTAAGAATATAAAAATACTCATATGTTGATGCAAAATATTAAATAAGTCCAAAATTGACCTTAAATTCTTCTCCAAATACCGAAACGATTTGAATTAGCCGGAAAGCTGTTGATGTTGCATGTAAAACAAAATAATTATAATTATATAATTATATATTTGCCCCGCGAAATACTGCGAAATACTCTGCTTAGTCGATGGACAGAACCCCTTCCCCCTGTACAATTTCTCGACCAAGAAGACTGTCAAAAATAAAACTTTTGGTTTATATCACCAGTACATGCCAAATTTGGTTCATAAATGCGGTCTGTTCATTGATTGCAATTCATAATGGATGGACAGACACACATTGCTTGATCGATTTAGATATTCAAGATATGACTGGTATACTAAAATTTGGGTCTGGAACCAACGTTTTCTTATGTTACTAACATTTGGAGCCACACGAATATATAAAATATTTTATAATTTTAGTCTTAAATGTACAAAACCAGCGACACTAAAACTGAACCTAATTTTTAGATATGGATTTTTATTTCACCATAACTGATGTTGGTTACAGACATTTTCCATTCCAAATTGTCTAATTTGGAATTACAGAATTGTTTTTCTATACTGACATATATTAAACAGAAATATAGTTACTTTTATTGAATATATTTGAAAATTTGCAATTTGTCGTTGCGATATTTTGAAACAATTTTTTGTTAGAAAGCCTCATTTTTTAGTATTCACTATCAAGATTTCGAATGTTGTGTTGTTTTATAAATCTTTTTTTCTCTTTTTTCTCTATTTTCAGATTGATTTGATGAAAAAACCAAAACCAAAATGCATAATTCCAATAATAATCATAACAACAGCAACAACAACAACAATGCAACAAATACAATTAACAATAATTTAAAAAGTTGTTATTATTACAACAGCAATAATAATAACAACAACAATATAAATACAAATAATAATCAAAATGTCTTAGCCAATAATAATATGTTGCAGCAGCAACAACAGCAGCAGCAGTTGTTGCATCATCAACAACAGCATTTGCGTGTTAGTAATTGGGTGCAAGATACAACACGCACACAAAATCAATGCCAACAACAACAGCCGCAATTAGTGCAACAGCAACAATATTTGCAGCAACAACAACAACGACAATATCATAATTATGCTCAACAGCAACAACAACAAACACCACCTCACATTTCTCCAACACCACCAGCAACAGCGATCTCTTCATTGCCATCAATGAATTTCTATGCCAATCAACAGCAAGCTCAACATGCACAGCAACAGCAACAACAACAACTATCATCACATCTACATCCACAGCAGCAGCATCAACCACAACATCGATTGCCATGTAGCATACAACAGCAGCAGCAACAACAACAACAGCAGAATTTAAAAACAATGCATCCCCAACAAACACTAACCCACCAACAGCAACAACAACAACATCAGCAGATTTTAACACCCGCCCATTCACCGGTTACCGCAACCGCAATTCGCCAAACATCTTTACAACAACACCAACATCCACGACTACAACAACAACAGGTCCAACAATTGCAACAACATCTATCTCAAATGCAACAACAACAGCAGCAGCATCATCATCCACCACAACAACAACATCAAATGTTATCGCAGCATCAGAGAAGGGTAAGTGTTTTTTTTTTCTCCTCTCTTCCTTACTTATCTATACCTCATGAAATCAATTAGGAATAAAGGAAAAGAGGGAACGATCTGTATATAAATATGTATACATATCTATGTATTCAATATGTATTATATACATCTATAGTCAAGTGTTGTCGAATCGCAAACATCGCTGCTGTCGCCTTCGTCGTCGATCATCACATAGCTTCGTGTGTTTTCATTGGCAAAAGAGGTTCGCTGTGTCACCGTGTTTTTCTTTCTTCTTTTCGTTTTTCATGTTCGCTTCGCTGTCTTTTCTGATTTGTTGCATTTGTCGTGTTAGCTCACGTCTCGCGACTGTGAAGGAGGTGGAGTCTTCTACTGAATTTGCATCCAAAGACAAGACGTACATACATACATACGTATCTACCTTCTCACATATTCGTTTGTTTTGGGTTTGAAATGCCGTCGCTTTCGATGTTCAATTTGTGATGATATTCAAAAAGAAGGTTGGTTTACGAAATATTTTTGAACACAATTTAGAGATAAATTATTTAAAATTAATATTTAAAATACCAACAACAAATCTAATAAAACTAAATTTCCTAATCAAAATCCTACCCTACACAACTGTATTTTAAGGATGTTATTAAATTTGTGGGACCCAAAATTTATTTAATAACATGAAATGTTGGTTCTTATAATCGATTTACAGGTTGCAGTTATGAATCGATCGTTATGAATTTAGCTTGTGGTTCGGTTCTGACAAAAGCCTAAAAGTATTTGTTTTAGTATGATAAATATTTTTGGGATCAAAGTGACTTAAACCAATTTTGACCTCATTTCCATACTGAATTAGATCTGTCTTTATGATGACTTTAGGTGATCAAATTTACCTCTACCGCATAAATATCAATATATTTGCGAAAATGGAGCATATCAGTCCACTACATCTGGTAACTTCCCCACAAAAGAGGTGATATACGTTAGAAGCTGAACATCTAAAAAAAAAATAATAATGAGATAAAACAATGAGAAGCACATTTACCACGACATAATACAGTTCGTGGTCCCGAACGTCATAACACATTTGTAGCGAACACATTACCTGGTACCCTACACAACTACTACCGAGCTCTTAGGTTCTGTGGATCTATATTCCGAGTCTGGGTAATATTTTGCGATATTTGCTCTTTCCCGACAGATTTGAAATTAACGCTTCTCTGCGGCATATTTTCCGAATCATTTTTCCCGGAGTAAAAAATACTTCTTAAAATTAAAATTTTGTTATTTTACACAAAAAAAATTGGTTCAATTTCTTCGCTAAATATTGGCCGTTCATTATCATGGACAATTTGTGACGTTCGGCTTATAATTGTGGCGTTTTCGGCCTATATCATACACAAAATATCTGTTCGTATGTTCATCATCGAAAATAATAGGCGTCGTCATTTACCATATCTCGAACCTCAGCAAAATTGTCTAGCCACCAACGCTAAATTTCTGCTCCCTAGTGTGGTAACTGTAATACTAAACGATTTCAGAATGGGCAGACCCCGGCACATATTTACGTATAACTCCAACATTCGAGTACATATTACCAATTTAATTGGTATCAATTCATAGGTCAACCACTCTTCTTGGACTACTTCTCGGGTCTATGTCCTTCAGAAGTAAATATATATGCCATAAAAGAAAAATGTTATTATTTTTCACACAAAATTCTGCAAAATATTGATCTATCTTCATCCAGTCATGCGTATTCCATGGTCAGATCCCTTTCTCTGTGCAAAATGTCGTGATATTCGGGCCATAATTGTGGCCTCTACGGCGACCAGAAAAACAGACATAAAATAATGCTTTTGGTCCATTCCATTCCCTAAATATTAACCGATCATTACCAAAAAAATAGTATTCGTTGTCCAGAACCCTACATGCAAAATTTCGTGACGATCGTTTCATAGTTGTGGTCTGCACTGTGTTTACAAACTATAATGCACAAACGGACGTACACAATGTTTACATCCACTCAGGAGATATTACGATCGGTGAACTTAAAGGGTGACTAGGACCAATATTTCACGTCATTGGGGCCACACGAAGCTATAATACCCTTACAACATATTTGTGTAGGGTACAAATATATCCAATAAAACTGAAGACCCCAAACATTGTAAATACTCGTACGTTTCCTATGTTATAAACTCGTGTGGACCTCAGATTTTTTGTACAATAAAATATTGATCTAATCCATTTACAGTCCGTAGTTATGGACCGATCGTCTTGAAATTTAAATTTTTTTCTAGTCCCTTTACTGGTCACATCTCATTGTTGTGATGATTTTTAGGGGATCAAAAGGACCCCTTCCAGAAAAAATCTTGTGGTATGTTTTGTGATTATGTTTTGAGGGTTATCGAAAATCGAAATTGATCCAAACTATTAACTATTGGACTTTATTTAACATGCTTCGGAATGTACTATTTGGGGCAAATATGCACCGTTTTGTTGTATTATTTGTTGCCTGCACTCTATTTGCAAAAAACTTTGGTAGTAGATTTTCACAATCCTTCCTAGATACCAATTTTTATCATTAAAAAATTTTTGCAATGCAAAAGTCCTGGCGGATGCATTAAAACTTCCCAACCAACCATCCGAAGTTTCTGGCTGGAGTCACTGTAGATGTGTGTGGCCTAGCGTTGTCCTGGTGGAACACGACATCTCCTGTTGCTATCTTCAAACGGTCCAGTTGTTAACAGTAGATATGAGAATTTAGCGTTTGGCCATATGAAAGCAACTCATAATAAATACTTCCCTTCCAACCCCACCAAATGCATAGCAGAACCTTCCTGGTCGTTAGTCTTGGTTTGGCCGCCGTTTGAGGTGCTTCACCGCTCTTTGACCACGATCGTTTTCGCACAGGGTTATTGTGTTTGATCTATTTCTCATCTCCAGCCACCATCCGTTTAAGAAAGGGGTCTATCTCTTTCCGTTTTGGCCGTTTTGGCTTCGCAAATGGAAATTCGATCCATCCTATTTTTTCCGTTAATCGAGCTTCTTTTTGAATCCAGGTTTGTGTAAAGTATTATGGTAGATTTTAAGTGAGTTATTTATATAATCTTTCGAGTCGATATTAATGATCTAAGTTTTGAAATGAAAAAGAAAGCCGGGAGAAGAACCTTCATACCCATCATTATGGGACGCGTTTCGCCGTCGGTTATGAGGCATATTGGGCTATGTGGCTTTCCAAACATCGTATGTTGATAACTTGTATTTATTTCGCCCTGACGCGAACTTGCATATACGAATTAAATTCAAATTTGTCAAGGTTCAAAATTTGTCTTCATTCTAGAAACAGTCCTTTTCAAAGCAAAATTTTTTTAGCTCCTGGGCGATGTTACGACTGCTAACATACCGGTCATTATTAAATTTTGACCCGATACAAATAAAATGATACAGTCGACTCCGCTTTACTGTAAGTCGATTAACTGAAAAATATCAGATAAGTGAAATTAATTTCCTGCACCATTACATTTTAGGTTTATCGCCCACAATTTAGTCCGTGTAAGTGAAAGTTCGCAAAACTGGAAATATCGGATAACTGAAATAGCCTTTGAAGTCAAATAATGCAATTTCCTTTTAAATCACTCCGTATTACTGAAAATCATGAGAGTGAAAGATAATGACAGAATATTTTGCATTGAGGAATACACATATTCAAAGCCCACCCTAACAGACATTTTCCTGCAATTAACGATTGACGTCGAAGAACGTTAAGTTTGTTTGGTCAAACTTTTAAAATCATTTGGAAAATTCGAAAAAAAAAATTCGGTTCCGTATTTATATATATATATGTTACAGAATGTACCGTTCATAGGGGAAATGTCAAAAAAATAAAAAAATGTCAAAAAAATTTTGAGGAGGTCGTCCACTTTTAACTACTCTAAGATATTATTTAAATCCTTCAAGCTGATAACCAAAATTTAAATAGGAACAAAGTAAAAATGTGAATCTATAATGAACAAATTTTCCATGGAAGTATGTCACTTATTCACAACTCCATATTAGAGGCAAGTAAGCTATTAAAAATACTTAAATGGCTAGTATGCAACATTTTTAATGACAATCTTTAATCTCTCATAAATATTATATTATAGACCACATAATATGTAAGATTCCTTACAAGCCGCGCATTCTAATAATACGCATAAAAAATACAGTTCTTTAAAAAATCCCAGTGAACATGTCAACCAGTTCAAATTTCTTTCGTCTATTTTCATAAAATTCGAAACCTACGAATTCCATATAAAATATGAATTATAATTCCTAAAACTGAAATTCCTGAAATTATTTTCAGTTAAACGAACTTCGCTTAAGCGAAAACATCGAACAACTGAATAAAAACATCCAGATTTTTTTCCGTTTCAGTAAAGCGGAGTCGACTGTATAAATGTAATGTGCGTATGAGCAACATAAATGCTATATTATAAATTCGCCGTGGTGCCCCTGGCGAATTCATAATTTGTTGAAATTACTGTAGGTCAAAAAAATGTTTAAGTTATTTCCTTGCTTCACTTACAAACTCAACTTAAAATACAAATTTGAAATCTTGCATATACTAGGATGTTTAGTATTAAAACCGGGATATATCAAGGGGCCCAGAAAGTCCTCCTCGCAGAAAATGTTCCTATATTTAAGGTGCCGTCCACAATTCCCAACCGAAGTGGATGAAATTTGCACATCGTAATATTTCTTCCAAACTCAATAAAGTTCGAAGATTGGGAATATCAATCCGGCTCTTCTGGTACCTCCCCCACCAAAATGGTCAAAATTTTTCTGTAAATTAATTTTATTTTACCATGAGAACGTACGGACTATCCGAATAAAAACAAACTTTGCAGAACCTAATATTTCAACCAATTGAATTTCGTCGAATCTTTGCAAATTACATTATTTTTAGATCTAGATCTAGTCAGAATATAGGAACCATTGTTCCACTCTCTTCGGTACTCGGTGGGCACCGCAAACTGCTATAGTAAATATTTTTCAAACAACAAATCCGAAAAGTAGCTCAAGGTTTGACCTAAGGTAAATAAATTACCATTGAAATGTGACAGTAAAATTTAATAACAAAATATCATAAAGACCTTGTAGAGTCGTTTTATATCATATTAAATACATATTTTTGCCAACGGTCAACATTTATTTCCCCAATAATTTAAAATATTTGCTAATAATGATGTGCTACCATCATAAACATATAAAAGCACTGTGACAATTTCCCAACATCTGGTCAAATCTCATCTATAATAATGGTCTTTATGGTGGCAGACACTTAGTCATTGATTTTCAGATTTAAAAAACACACACACTAGCAATAACCTCCAACACCACCACAACACACAAACTCATGGATTTTATTTTATTATTATTAGGAGGTAATTTATTATTAGCCATCCAATGTCTGTCTGTTTTTTGTTGCGTTAATCCTTAGCTGCTAATATAAATTGTTTTCGCTTCATCAACGGAAAACATTTATTGTTTTGAAATCGTTTTTTGGCAAATTCTCTAATGCTGTCACACATTTCAAAAATATTATATTAAAAGAGAAAAAAAATAAAACACTACGAAATAAATCTGACATCTTTCTGTTCATTAAAAATATTTCTTTGATGAGAGCATAACAAAATGTCCTAGTGACTTAAAAAAAAAAGCAATACCAGATGTATTTGTTTGATGAGCACATGACAAATTTTATTTTTCTACACATTTTTTGTAAATCCTTTATATTTTTTTTTTTTGTATACAAAATATTTTTTTCAGATTTTATGATATGTGCAAAGGCGATATCGAACAACAGATGCACATGTTGCTGTCCCCGGTGAATAATGTTTTGCATGAAAATTACCAAAATGAACACCGAGAAATTCTTTGTTGTTTTTGTTGCTCGCTACAAATTGACGACATTGATTAAATCGTTTACATTAACCGAACATGTTGTAATTCTTGAATACTAGAACTCACACGATGCTCGCTCTCTATTAATTACACAACAACAGCTACAATGAAGCAAAAAAAAAAAAACAATTTAAATTAATAACAGCAACAAGATATTGCTTTGAAGGCTCTCTACACTTGCGGTCAAAATTAAATCGAGCAATTAAATATAAATACTTCCTGATATAGTATGACTAATAAAGCAGACATACTCGTGTTTTAGAAATTCGAGAAGAAAATAAAATTGAGGTTAATTGTATCTAGGGTTTTAAAGGGTTTTAAACCTTCGACCAGAATATAAGTAATATAAATTCATATTCATTCTAGAATGTTTGGTAATGGAGCATATCAAACTCCAGGGAAGGCAAGCGAGTTTAGGAAAAATTCTTTGAACCAAGTATAGCAGAGTTATATAGTTGGGTCATTCCGGAACTAATTAGTTCAAAGAAATTATTACAAAAAGAAAAGATCGGTACTCAGTCCTGCTCCTTCGTTGCTTTCGCTCCAGTCATTTTTTCTTGCTCTGGTTCACCTAGTCCATATGAAGCCAATCGTTCATCATGATATTTTTGTCCATTGACCGAATAAACTGACGTTAGTTTTCCCCCTCGACGTATTCATAATATTCACATCATGTTGCTCATACGCACTATTGAACCACTGTCATTGTGGCCTTCGTGCATCGTAGATTAATAGACATATCTAAAACAAGTAAAAACGTTGTTATGTTCTATCAGGCCGAAGTTTTTATAGCCGCCACCATGTAGAGTACATTCAAAATTTCTTCAAAAGGTCGGGAACTTCATATTCGATGGCATTGCAAATTGTGTGCTGTTTGGTTGTTTATGTGGTACATTTATATGTGGGGAAAAGTGGTTACAATCTTCAAAATACCGAAAATAATGTGGGTCTATTGAAAGGGAGCTATACCAAATCGTGATCCAGTATTTATATTTTTTAGTGAGAATATTTGACACCCCATGACAACCTAATACATTAGGCAAAGGTGCCTCAAGTTCCCAAAATGACGGAAAAGGGGAATGGTTCCGATAAATAACATTAATAATTTTGTTTTTAATCAATGAGAATCCAAAATGCCAACTTTGAGCCGATTCGGTTGGAAATAACGGGGGGTACTATATTTATATTTATAATTGTTGGTAAAGAGACTTTCTTCCCAATGAAAATCCAGGATATTAAATTGGAGCCAATTCAGTTGTAAACAATTCCTCCCAAAAATACTGAAATTTGGGACGTAAAAAAATTGGACCAATATTCCAAAATTTTAGATTTTCTACTCAGTGAGAACCTATAAAACCAAATTACAGATTATTAGGCTAAACAAATAAAAAAGTGTCAGTTGGTGTTCCCGACAGATATATACCCTCAGCCCATTTTTTGCTGAGGTCTTCTATGTTACACACATGTTTTATTTTTCGTTTATATAAGGTACCAATATATGCCCGCTGATCGTTAGCGAATGTGGGAATTATTTAAAAAACACCATACTATTGTTTTGTTATGGTATGTATTTCCAAAATCAGCTCCATATCTCAACACTACACACCCAATCTGCACGCAAAATAAATCTATCTTGTAATACTTATTTCAAAATTTCAAATATAAGTTTACCCAAATCCAAATTTAGTACCAGTTAGAACACATTAATATAAATTTCCATAACTACCCTCTTACCTTAATAATCATAAATATAAATTTCGAACATACCCTTATCTTAATTCTAAATTTTGGGATTCCATCTCTATAGGTTCACATAAATCCTAATTGTATCAAATTTAGTACTTTTCGTATACATAATTACAATTTTACATTACTACTTATATCATGCATTCCAATGGAAATTTAAGGATTCCAGCTCTATCGGTTCACCCTAAATCTAAATTGTAGTAAATTTTGTGCACATTAGTAGACGTTTCCAAACCAACACCACAACAGTGATACTAACTCCAAATTTCAGGATTCTACCTCTATCGGTTCTCCCAAAATTCAAATTGTACCAAATTTAGTACTATACCTCAATTCTACACTTCAACAGTATTCTTAATTTAAAATTGTATACTATTCCAGCTCTAAATCCTAATTGTTTTATATTTAGTACCATTTAGTACCCATAAGTACAAATTTTCAAAACTTACAAGAACCCTTTGGTACATCTATCCTACACTTCATCAATTAACGCAAATCCAAAGTTTTGACTGCACCGTTTTGCCAAATACAAATGGTACCACATTTAGTACTTTTTAGCATTTTTCGTGCCGTTTTTTTAAAACCCAGCCTTTTCTGACACAAAAGTAACTTCACCCCAAATTTCGAGATACTAGCTTCAGTCGTTTCGTCAATCAATTTACTCTTTTATTAGTATAAATATGTTTTTAAAAAAGATTTAATGTTCAAATTCGCTTCAAAAACAGTTTTTTTTTTAATGCAGACCCTTTTTGGGAGTGGTACCAGAGAAAAGGCAGACGGTCCCATCTTCGGGCCTGATCTAAGCTTGGCAAAGATAATTGGTTGTCCAAGGTTTGTTTCAAATCATTCACCTCAAATTGGATTTATAAATATTGAAATTGTTTACCCTTTGTGGGGTAGGTAAGAAGAAGAGTGGACCAAGGGTCCCATCATCGGACCTCATCTAGGCTTGGTAAATATCAAACATTCCATATGCCTGAAATTGGATTAAAAAATATTGAAAAATTAGACGATTTGTGGGGGAGATACCAAAGGGAGTGGGCTAATGGAAAAATCGGACATTAACTCCCCTAATATTGGGTTTGTAAATATTAAAAATGTTGACAATTTGTGGGGGAGGTACCTATCAGTCACATCGTCGACTTAATCTAGACTTGGTGAAGATAATAGTTGATAATCCGTTCGCATGATCCTATAAAAATAATTGTTTCCATAATTTTGACCATTTTGTGGGGAGGTACCAGAAGGAATGGACCGATATTCCCCATCTTCGAGCATGAACTAAGTTTGGGAGAAATATTAAGATGTGTAACGTTTGGATGAAATCGATTACTACCTTCGAGAGTTATCGTGCGCGCAAGCCGGCCAAACAGACGGACATTTGTAAATCAACTTCAAATTTTCTGAATGGATTGGTTTTAGACCCCAAAGGATCATGGGGTCTAATACCAATATTTCGATGAGCCATATTTTCACCTTTTAAAAATTTAATATACCCTCTAACTAAGAAATCGTTCGATCATTACGAAAATCGATAGGAGAATATATTGGACCTAGACTGATATTTCGAAGAATCAATCTAGCTATATGTGTATATAAGTTCCTCTTTTCATTATAAATTGTAATCAACATATTGGCAACAGTTAAAGTCAGATCACAAAATGGATCAAAAACTATATATTTCTCCGATTTGAGTGGACATAGTTATGATCCGAACACGGCGATTTTTTACATATTGAAAGAGATCTGGCTGTCCAGTGTGTAAGTATTATCATGTGACAAAGATTTTTCTGCCAAATATATGTATGATTTGTTGCCATTTTAAAGGTAACTTCATAATGCTCTCTCATAGAATTTCTGCTCTCTATTTGTAAAAAAAACTATAGTAGCCTATTTTTACAATCCTCCCTAGATACCAATTTTTTATCATTAACGAAATTTTGCAATACAAGATAATCGTTTGGTGCCAAGTCCGGACTGTATGGCGGATGCATTAAAACTTCCCAACCAAGCTTCCGAAGTTTCTGGCGAGTCACTGAAGATGTGTGTGGCCTAGCGTTGTCCTGGTGTAACCCTCTCCTGGTCAATTGCAATCTTCAAACGGTTCAGTTGTTAACAGTAAAGATCAGAATTTAGCTTTTGGCCATATGGAAGCAACTCAAAATAAATAATCCCTTTCCAGTACCACCAAAGGCATAGCAGAACCTTCCTGAACGTTAGTCCTGGTTTGGCCACCGTTTGAGGTGCATCACCGCTATTTGAACACGTTCGTTTTCGCACAGGGTTATCGTATGTGTTCTATTTCTCATCTCCAGTCACCATCCGTTTAAGAAATGGGTCTATCTTATTACGTTTGGCCAAGGCTTCCCAGATGGAAATTCTATCCATCCTTTATTTATTTATTTTTTTAAGTGATGTGGCACACAAATGCCGTTGTGGCATGCCGTTCAACTTCGATAATTTCTCCGATTTTATCGACATTTTCATAATGGATTTCTATTTCCCCAACATAATATAATAGGGTCATCAGAAAGAAATGATGACGCCATATCTTCGAACTTTGATCCATTTTTACTTCTGGAGTTGTCATATACTCACCAAACGTTCCAACCCCAATAGGAATGTGTAGTTGGTATAACCTTCATATAAGAGTAGAACTCAATATTCGGTATTTTGGGGATGTTGGCTTATGTTTCAACTGAATTGACTGCAATTGAGTTCTCATTGAGTAACAAATCTTCCTACAAAATATAAATGTTGGTTTACTTTTTAGTTTAGGCTACATACATACATCGATACCACCCATTATTCGATAATTAGGGTAATACGAGCACGCTTTTTAACCAAATTCGATATCAATTAGTATTTAAAATTAATAGGGTTCACCCCTCTCATTATTCGGTATTTGGAGAAACATGCTACGTTTTCTAATAAAATTTGAATTGTATTATTGGCTTCCTGCCGAAAATTGTCAATATTGGTACATTTTTTTACGATAGCCTTGAAATAACGGTACCTCTCACTTGGTTCTCATTCGGTCTCAAAAATTCCTACCAAAAATGTAATGTAAAGATCCCCAACGATTGCAGTAAATGTCCACCTTATGGCGGAGGATATAAAATCTTCGACCCGTCTGAACTCGACGAGGTGTTTACTATTTTATCTTAAAAAGTATCTATGGATCTATACATGCACAAAGACATAGTACCCTGTACTAAAGTGCGGAGCAGGGTATAGAGTTTCAAATTTAATGTACTTTGTCGCTTACTTCTAAGCCGAGATCATTTGCACATAAAGTTTAGTCTATGCTTTCTTATATATCTCATCAAGTAGCGAATATCTCCTCAATCTTAAATCCAAACCTCTCTAGCATATAAATGACACTGAATCTAAAAATAAAGCCACTAAATCTAAAAATAAAGTAGCTTCGGTCACTCATTCAGAACGATAAGATCACACAACACTACCAAGCCTATCTACGTACACTAATAGGGACTACAAATCTGAATTTATTGTTTATTCTCTTGGACATTCCGCTCAAGCAAAAATATTTTTTCAATTAAAGCAAACAATCGTTCTTTATTTTTGAACCTAAAATTAATTTTTTTTTATCTTTCATTGCCCCCTACATAAAAAAACCCAACCTCTATTTAATTGTGATTTTATTTTTTTACGAACATTTTGAATTATGACTGCAGTTTTTTTTTGTGCTGTACTGTGATGTATGTATGGAGTAGAAAAAACAACAACAACAACGAGAAATTAAAATTAAATAAAAAAACAACTAAATCGAAACAAAATTAAATTAATGAATGTTATTGTATTGTTTAACGATGTTGATGTTGTGATGTCAACAGTAACAAAAACAACAACATGGACTACATGTTGTTGTCTATCTGTGGGGAGGTAATAAACTGATGGTGTTGCTGATGATGATTATTATTTTTATTACGATGAAGTTAATATAAAAAATTACACAGATTTCCCCTCTGCGATAAATACCACTGGCCATGGTGACACCAGCAGTGTTGTCCAGAATTAAAAAAAAACAAAAAAAATACCAGACAGTGGTTGGGTTGGTTGGATGATCAGACTTGTCTAGAACTGAAACAGAACTTAAATAAAAAAATGTGAATATGAATAAACTCTGGGGATTGTATTTCAACATTTTTTTTTTACAAACATATTTCATATCATCACTCACAGAGACCATACCGTCCAACCAACCGACCCACCAGCCAACCATCCAACCAACCATTTGGGACAATTTAAAGTCAACAATAAATGATGAAGTAGCCCAATAAAGAACACATTTAACAAAAAAACAATTTGTTTTTGTTGCTGTGTTTTTTTTTTTTTTTTTTTTGTTTTATTATATCTGATACACTACTTAAAGCTCTGTTAATTTGTTATAAATTTACAAAATATAAAAAAGAGTAAAACAACCCAGCAAAACAGATAATAAATATAAAAATGTGATATAAAGTTTGCAAAAAAATCACAAAAATACTGAAGTGAAAGCACAGTTGTTATGGCTTTGTTGTTGTTGCCTTTGTAACATTCTATATCAACGGGAGGGTTATTGGTGGGGTTGGTCAATCCACACAAAAGCCTCAATTAAAACAAAAAAAAAAAATCACCAGCCCCAAAAGTTCATGGACATTTAACTTTGTTGTAGCGACAAATGATTTACTCTTTCACACTCATACACACGAACAGATGTACATACAGATTCTTAAATTTTTAATTTCGTTGATATCCCCATAAAACGGAGATTTATTTTGATTTTAAATTTTAAAGCAATTAAATATTTAAACAAATTATAAGATATTTAATTTTTTTCAGATTTATTTTGCAAATAAAATTGGAGTTTGGTTTTACATGGGGAATTTCTGACATGTTTGATTCAGGCAGATGTAAGCAAATCGCAGACGACTTCAACGATTAGGAGGAAGATATAAATATTATAAGATTCCTTGGGAAACAATTTCCTATTTTGATAATTCATTAACATTAGCACATGGGTCCATATTGGTTGCTAGGAGTGTCTTAAGAAGGATTTTTGGGCGACCGCATTCTAAGGATTCGTGGATACATTCAAATGGAAACAATAGTATTGGTCGCATGGGTGGGACTGAAATGTTGTCAAAGAAAGACTGTAAAGGAAACGTACTCAAAATTTTCGGAAATTTGACTTGTTTTTGTATTCGCTCTAATTTAGGGAGGGGATTATTTGTCTTTTTACTAGTAACGCATTGAAACAGTAATTACCTTCTTCTTGATTAGGAGAATATTTTTGGATGATTTATGTACATATGTTGGGCCGTCAGTTTTTTTTTTTTTTTTTTTTTGGCACAGGCACATGCTTGTATTTTGTTTGCATACATACCAAACTTAAAAAATTGGTCCTTAAGGTATTTCCTTCTCTCCTTCAATGATCCGCCATAGATCTTTGATCTTTTAAAGGGTAACGGCAGAAATGTGCCTTATCGAAATATTGGCTTTAAAACCCCACATTTCTTTGGACCAAATCGAGATAATTTGTAGACGATTTACAAATGTCCGTTTTTATGTCTGACTAGCTGGTGCGCTCTCGAAGAGAGTAACCGATTTCATCCGAACATTGCACATCAAAATATTTTTTCCAAACTTAAATCATGTTTTAAGAACCCCACAAAATGTTGCCTAAAATTAATTTTATAATATAATACGAACGAAGGATCCAGTTTAAACCAAAATTTTGCACAACCAAATATTTTAACCAAGACATATGAACACATGTTAAATTTTGTTTCGATCTGGCTACTCCATCAAACGGAAACAGGTGTTCAAAAAAGACGCAATTTTTTACAACGGAAAAATTAGAAATGCGTGCTTTTCTTGTAAAAAAACGGATGCGTCTTTTGAACACCTTTTTCTATATGAAGGAGTTACCAGATCGAAACAAAATTTTACATCTATTCATAACAGAGATGGAAGTTTCAAAAACACTTAACTTCTTTCTGTTTATACTGCGCTCTCTGTGTTAGCCTAAGAACTTTCCGAACTGTCCTCATAGCACTTATTCTTGTCCAAGGCGAAGGTCGACCAAAAACGGTCGTTGTACCACAGAACTCTGTTGCCATGCATAACCTGTTAATTGGAAATTATCATGTGACATGCCATGAGAAATATTTAATCTCGGATGTTTCTTCCTACATGATCATCATCGATTGGGAAAAAATCCTTCAAAAAATTATTTTATAAAATTTTCCAGCTTATATATGCTTGTGGTTTCTGCAATCGATATTGTGCGTCTTCAAAAAGGGGCCAATTCTGATGTAAGTTTTAAGTGAAAGGGTCGCTATGTGGCGACTTTTCCTCTCGAGTAAAGTAGGGCGGTCAATTCTAAATTGTACAGTACAATTGGTTCCCCTGAAGTCGTCTGAGACATTATTATTTTAGTAGCAATGATGCTATGAAGCAACAACGAGCTCGGGTCTACGGTGGAAACTTCTCTGAGTTTTTATTAATCGAGTATCACATATACTACGTAATGTCAATGCTACACTGTTTATATAGAAAATATCCAAAATATCCTTTGTAGTTCGAACATTGGGAGCGGTAACAGCCGCCTTTGAACGAATTGAGAAGGAATCTACTAAAGTGGGACTGGCATCAAATTGCAAGAAGACCAAGCTGATGGTATCAATGTGCAAGACGTCCACTAGACTCGGACCAACTGTGGAACTTGAAAACTACAGCTTTGAGGTAGTGCAAGATTTTATCTACATCGGTACCGCTATAAGCAAAACAAATGACATGATTTTTGAGATACGGAAAAGGACAGTGTTGGCCAACAGATGCTACAATGGGCTAATTAAGCAATTCAGAAACAAGGCCATCTCTCCCCAGAGCAAAGTCACACTCTACAAGACGCTGATACTACCCATGCTGGTGTAAGAATCTTAAGCATGGGTACTTGCGCAAGCAGATGAGGCAGATCTTAGAGTGTTTCAAAGAAATATTCTCTGAAATATATACGGGCCGGTCTGTGACGGTGAATGACCACGAGCAATACCATATGTACACGGACATCGACAAAGTCAGACGTATCGATCTGCAGTGATTACGGTGGCTCAGCTCAAAAGGCATATAAAAGTAAACCAACTTTTGGTTCAAAGGGGAAGGTAGCGAATTCGATGGAAACATCAAGTGGAAAACATCATTTCGAAAAATTGCCCCTGGAAATCTGTTTTGTTCCGTCTAAAGCGAGCTAAATAAGTAAGTAGGATGTTTGGTATTACAAATGGGATATATCGGTCCCCATGTAGCCCCAATAAGTCGTACCCCCAATTTTCGGTATTTTGAGGACTTTTTGCACATTGGTTCTCATTGCATAACACATATTAGTGCAAAAAATGTTAATATTGACCCAAGTTTCAGGCATTTTATAGGGTGTCAAATCTTACTACCGAAAATTATTGATCACTCCCATATTTTTACCAAATCTATGAATAGCATATCTGAGGATCAAGTCTATCGATCAATTTCTTCTGAAAAATCATCGAATCATTTAAATATTATACCCTTTGGTCAGTTACAAATAGAAGTGCTGTATCTTCGGATATGATCTATATTTGATAATGAAAATATTACATTGTGCGAGGGTGAGGTCAAATTGTATACTCAATAAGCTTCGTAATGGATTTACACATATCCCTTTGTTTTTTACTAAACGGAGTGTTTATCTTTTCCATATTGCACTTGTATCTCCCCTAGAATACAAATAAATTTCCAGAAAATGTACACATTTCATTAATATCAAAACTATTTTCATACTTCGCTCCACTTTACCACTATTTGTGCTCATTTTTTCTCTCACTCTCTGTGCGTTGACAAAAACAAATTTATTTCTCTCAAGGAAAATACGCCAACATTTATAGTCCGGCTGTGTTTTGTTTTTTGTATTGTTCTCTCTATTCTTACCTACGGTGACTCTATGATTAAGTATTTTTTCCATTAAAAATATATATAATTTACGTCACTATATTTGACGTACTATGACATATAATTTATGATAGAATATTTATTATTTATTATGGAGGCGCAATCCATTTTTAATTCTTATAAGAATATTTCTTACTAATATTAATTTATTTCAAACATTGAAAGACTCTTCTAATATTACCACTCAAAAAATTTCACAATATTTTGTAATATTGCTGAAAATGTGTTCATTTATATTGAATTCAGAAATGATCATGCCTTTTATTGTCTGATGTTGACAATACCCTCATCATGCCAATCTAAGTTTTTTTTAACATGTTAGCATTTTTTGCTGAAGTTTTAGTTAACTTTCTGCATTTTTAATTTAATCAAAAAAATCAGAGACCCCATTTAATGAGTAGGCATTTTGATATGCTCGATTAAGTCGACCAAATGGAATTGTTACAAATATCAGAATTTGATAGAATTTGGAAAATGTGTATTAAAGTCAAAATAGATATATAATAATTGTAATTTGCAAAATTCCATTAAATGTGGATAATTTTATCTTGAAAATTTCTTCCGGAGCTTATTTTGTACTTTTGAAAATTTACCATACCTTGTGTAGGGTACCATACCATTATCTCAAAACTCATACCATTATCCCAACTGCTATTCCCCAACAGTAAATTCTCACGGTTCGCCAAATTATTGCTTAACATCGTTTATTATTATTCAAATATTTGCATAAAAATTTAATGGGAATTCTTTTGTTTGCACAAAAAGCAAAAAATAAAATAAAAGCACAAAATCGCCATGTTCAGCCAAAGCCCCCATGTTCATCCAGTTTCATTAAATTATTTAGTATTTTTTATATAAATGTTTTTTAACAAAATGAGTAAATAATTTATTATTGATTAGTTAGGTCGGTCTGCACTTTGGTGGTAGTGGTTTCGTGTGAATTCGTTGCCTTCCGTTCGTTTTGGTTGTTTTGATGGACGTAACTCTGTTATCTCTGAGAACTTCTTGTTCTTGTCATTCGAATTGGTTGGTTTGGAGCCATTGAATTTTTGCTTCATGTTTTTTTTCTGTAAAGCTTATTCACGTGTTTGTTTGGTGGGCTTGCCGGCGCCTAGCAATGAATGTTAATTTTTTCGGCATTCGGTCTTTCATGTTAATTCATTCGGCAAGCTACAACAAAAATGAGAACATAGCATTAAAGTGTAATGAATATCAAGGTATTGTTGAAATATGAAGGTTAATGTAATGTAAAGGGTGATTAGAAGTGACATGGTAACACACATTTTTTACAGAACTATAAACAATACAAGATTTTCTGTTGACAATAATGTAGAAAAAAATCAAAATATTGAGCATTTTTATAGAAAAAAATTCTACTGGACCACCCGATAACTAAAGTAAAAAAAAATATTTTTTTAAGGACTTTCTATTGATTTTTTGATATATATTTAAATATTAGGCATAGATTTTAAAAAAATATTCTTAAGGGCTAAATATAGGCGTGGATTAAAAAAATATTTTATGGGTTATTTTTTAAAGAATATTTTTAAGGACTAATTATAGGCGTGGATGTTTTAAAGAATATTTTTAAGGACAAATTATAGGCGCGGATTTTTTAAAGAATATATTTTAAGGACTAATTATAGGCGCGGATTTTTTAAAGAATATATTTTAAGGACAAATTATAGGCGCGGATTTTTTAAAGAATATATTTTAAGGACTAATTATAGGCGTGAATTTTTATACCCTTCACCACACTGTGGTACAGGGTATTATGTCTTTGTGCGTATGTTTGTAGCAGGCAAAAGGAATCGAGATAGACACATGGTTCCTTTTGAGAATATGGATAGAATCACTGAGTCGATATACACATGTCCGTCTGTCCGTCCGTCCATTATTTTTGTTAACAAGGTACAGGTCCGATTTGGATAAAATTTGTATTTTTCTTAACAAAGTACAGGTACTGAATCAGGTCCATACTTATGTATGTGAAGTTTTGTTGGAATCGATTTAGATTTAGATCTGTGCAAGATTTTGTCTCAATCGGGCAAATATTGCGAGTTTAGTGTATCATTCACAAAAAAATCGGACGAAAGTAGATATGGGAGTTTCGTCCGATTTTTTTTTTTGTGAATGATACACTAAGCTCCCAATATTTGTCCGATTGGGACAAAATTTTGCACAGAGTTCTGAATTAGGACCAGACTGATGTTTGAAAAGTTTTGTTCAGATTTAGATATAGCTCCCATATGTAGTTTCGTCCGATTTTTTATGAATGATACACTGAACTCCTAATATTTGTCCGATTGGTACAAAATTTTGCACAGGGCACTGAATTAGATCCATACTTATGTATGTAAAGTTTTGTTGGAATCGGTTTAGATTTAGATATAGCTCCCATATGTAGTTTCGTCCGATTTTTTGTGAATGATACACTAAACTCCTAATATTTGTCCGATTGAGACAAAATTTTGCACTGAATTCTGAATTAGGTCCAGACTGATGTCTGCGAAGTTTTGTTAAAATCGGTTTTGTTAATGATGCACCAAAACCCAATATTTGTCCGATTGGGACAACATTTTGCACAGAGTACTGAATTATGATACATGATACACTAAATGATACACTAAACTCCTAATATTTGTCCGATTAAGACAAAATTTTACACTGAATTCTGAATTAGGTCCAGATTGATGTCTGCGAAGTTTTGTTAAAATCGGTTTTGTAAATGATGCACCAACTCCCAATATTTGTCCGATTGGGACAAAATTTTGCACAGAGTTCCATACTTATGTCTGTAAAGATTTGTTGGAATCGGTTTAGATTTAGATATAGCTCACATATATAGTTTCGTCTGATTTTTTGTGAATGATACGCCAAACTCCCAATATTTGTCCGATTGAGCAAAATTTCGCCCGAATCCATCTCAATGGTTCTAAAAAGATACTATATCTGTTCTATCTACAGGATATTGTAGATATTAACATCTCCTGTATGTACCCGAAGTGGTGAAGAGTATCATATAGACGGCCCCGTCCGACTTTTGAACTTTCCTTACTGGTTTAAAGAATACTTTTTAAGGCCTAAATACAGGCGTGGATTTTTTTATTTATTTTTTAAGGTTTAAGGCCTAAATACAGGCGTTGATTTTTTTAAAGGCCTAAATACAGGCGTGGATTTTTTAAAGGCCTAAATACAGGCGTGGATTTTTTAAAGGCCTAAATATAGGCGTGCATTTGTAAAGGCCTAAATACAGGCGTGGATTTTTTTTAATTATTTTTTGAGGCATAAGACCTAAATATAGGCGTGCATTTTTAAAGGCCCAAATACAGGCGTGAATTTTTTAAATTATTTTTTAAGGCTTAAGGCCTAAATACAGGCTTGGATTTTTAAATTATTTTTTAAGGCTTAAGGCCTGAATAGAGGCGTGGATTTTTTAAATTAGGCTTAAGGCCTAAATACAGGCGTGGAGTTTTAAAGGCCTAAATACAGGCGTGGAATTTTGAAGGATTTATTAAATTATTTTTTAAGGCTTATGGCCTAAATACAGGCGTGGATTTTTTAAAGGCCTAAATACAGGCGTGGATTTTTAAATACAGGCCTGGATTTTTTAAAGGCCTAAATGCAGGCGTGGATTTTTAAATACAGGCCTGGATTTTTTAAAGGCCTAAATACAGGCGTGGATTTTTAAATACAGGCCTGGATTTTTAAAGGCCTAAATACAGGCCTGGATTTTTAAAGGCCTAAATACAGGCCCGGATTTTTAAAGGCCTAAATACAGGCCCGGATTTTTAAAGGCCTAAATACAGGCAAGGTGAGGTAAGATTTATCTATAGAAAAAACTTCGCAAGTATTTAGAACAAATTCTGATTTTTTGTAGAAAAAATCCTCAAGTGGGAATTGGTTTTTATTAATCCTCATGATCATGAGGACATATTCTCCCCATAGAAAATCTGAATTTCGAAAAAAATGGAATTACTTAATTCAAAATCTGGAAATAGAGTCGTAACAGAATCTCCCCACCGACATACATTCACCTTCATATCACCGCCAACTGATACATAAATCACGCCATTGTCAATAACGACGATATGGTGTTAAATTTGGAAATTAATTTAAATGAATATTTATTTGTTTAGGTTTGCGTTTTCGATTTGAATGCTAAGATTTGAAATAAACCACGAATAAAATAAATTGCCAATCCTCGCATTGTGGTCTTAATAGTCGTAGTTTACGGTCATAACGATAGCCTTCCTCCACGGCATCGAACAATGGTGGTGGCAACGCAATGCGAAAGGTCAACAGTGTTGTTGCTGTTGTTGTTGCAACTTTAAAATTGTGCCCACTCTGGAAGACCAGAGCCAGTCGGCTGGGTGCTGGGAGCACAGTGTGCGATCAAATGCAGCGATATCACGCTGGGGGTGGTATCATTATTGGCATCACATTGCCTTTGTCTTCGTCGTCGCTGTTGTTGTTGTTGCTGCTGCTGTTGGTTTTATTTGTTTTTCTTCGCCTTTATAAGGCAATGTAATACAACAACAACACAAAACAAACCATCGCCGTTGCAGTAGTTTTTCGCATTGCCATTTTTTCCCATTGATTTATTTTAAAGTTTTCAGTGCTTCTGTATTTTTTCGCAATTCTCGCATAATGGATCTGTGGTGGGGGTGGTGGTGTTAGCGAATGGTGTATTGATTTCAAGAAAATACAATCGCCCCCAGAGAATTGGCCAAAGGAGACTTTATCTGTCCGTTTGTCTCTTTGTCTATTTCCATTTGATTTTGTTGTTTTGTGTTTTCAGTTTCAACATGAAAATGCAATTTTATTGCGATTATTTCGTTTAGTTGTTGCCTTTATTTGGCTATGTGTCGGCATGGTATGTTGTTGTTGTCTTGTCTTTTGGTGGCATGAATTATTGCAATTTAATTAGTGAAACACATTTTCGCCAAAAGGAAAATTATGCCGCAGCAGCCGTAACACCAACATATTTAGCATTGTGATTTCATCGACATTTGAGGTCAATTTTAATAACCCAAGATAATGATCTCTAATGACTTGATGAGGAACGTGTCGAACTAATCATAGAAAAATTAAAATACTGAAATATTCTTAACAAAATCTCTGAAAAAATACTCCTTAAAAAAATCCACGCCTTATATAGTCCCTGGAAAAAAATCCACGCCTTATATAGTCCCTGGAAAAAAAATCCAAGTCTGATATAGTCCTTGAAAACTATATCCACGCCTCATGATAGTCCTTGGAAAAATATTCTTTAAAAAATCCGCGCCTTATATAGTCCCTGAAAAAATCCACGCCTGATATAGTCCTTGAAAAAATCCAAGCCTCATGATGGTCCTTGAACAAAATATTCTTTAAAAAATCCAAGCCTCATGATGGTCCTTGAAAAAAATATTCTTTAAAAAATCCAAGCCTCATGATGGTCCTTGAAAAAAATATTCTTTAAAAAATCCAAGCCTCATGATGGTCCTTGAAAAAAATATTCTTTAAAAAATCCAAGCCTCGGGAGGCGAATATAGCCTTTGACAATTCTTTAAAAAATCCAAGCCTCATGATGGTCCTTGAAAAAAATATTCTTTAAAAAATCCACGCCTGATATAGTCCTTGAAAAAATCCAAGCCTCATGATGGTCCTTGGAAAAATATTCTTTAAAAAATCCACGCCTGATATAGTCCTTGGAAAAATATTCTTTAAAAAATCCACGCCTGATATAGTCCTTGGAAAAATATTCTTTAAAAAATCCACGCCTGATATAGTCCTTGGAAAAATATTCTTTAAAAATCGACGCCTCATGATAGTCCTTGGAAAAATATTCTTTAAAAAATCCACGCCTCATGATAGTCCTTGGAAAAATATTCTTTAAAAAATCCACGCCTCATGATAGTCCTTGGAAAAATATTCTTTAAAAAATCCACGCCTGATATAGTCCTTGGAAAAATATTCTTTAAAAATCGACGCCTCATGATAGTCCTTGGAAAAATATTCTTTAAAAAATCCACGCCTCATGATAGTCGTTGGAAAAATATTCCTTAAAAAATACAAAAGATATCTGAATTTATAAAAATTTTAATTTATAAGAAAAAATTATCTTAAATATAAATCTATAATTGCCACATTATATATTTGATTTGTATGATGTGTATATGTATACAATATAATTCATAATAACCCCCACTCCTTCATGTTTAATTGGCCCTTGTAATTAGAGGAAAGTAACAAGTTGGATTTTGCGGATATATTTACCCGGCGGATGGTGTTACTTCCTGGAATTAAATTACACCACAAAGGCCATAAAGTAAAGTGCATGTAACAATAAAATAAAAATAAAAAAATATATTTCCAAAAGATTGATGATCCGATAAAAACTTCTTAATTACAAGAGATTACAGGAAGAAACAAATCCTCAACCCCCCTGGAGCGATGGATATATTACACACTTACATTCATATATTTATTGCCAAAAATTTGGAAACATGGCCGACAATTTGTTTCCTGCAAAAATATTTTTTTTTTTGGAATTTATAAACATTGCAAGAGGGTTGGTAGATTCGTGGGGGGTTGAGAAATAAAATTAATGATGTCTCTCTCGCTGTCTCTATAACACAGGGATGTTGTCCTTTATGTGGGGGACAACAACAATTGTTGGTTTGCCATTAATATTCAAGGACAGTTATTTTCATCCTGGCATGGACAGAAAAGTTTGACAATTGTTTACTTAAACTGTTATGGATCACAAATAAACAGCACATGATTTTTGTTGTGGGCAATCAATTTCCCACCCACCCTCATTAAAGATGGTTGTGTGGTTTATTGGAACAGAAAAGTCCTTAATAGTATTATCGTAAAACTATTCCACCAACTGCTTGCGTCCTGTGTTCATTATTGTTATATAAATATGATGATCGTGATTTTAGATTCACTTCTTTTATTTTGGAAATTGCTGTCATAAAATATTTATCGTCTATTAATACACAAAAATCATAAATTGTTAATGGACGTGTGGTTAATAAAACTTAATAATTTGTTAAATATGAATGAGATTTTTATGTATTAAAGTGCTTGCAAATATATTGGGGGTAGTACATTTGTACATTCTTTGAAAAAATACGCCTTGAAGGTCCATCAAAAAATATATTTTAATAAATCTACGCCATGAAGGTCCTGGAAAAAATATTTTTTTAATATCTACGCCTTGAAGGTCCTGGAAAAAATAGTTTTTTAATATCTACGCCTTGAATATCCTTGAGAAAATATTTTTATATGAATCTACGCCTTAAAGTTCCTTGAAAAAATATTTTTTAATAAATCTACGCCTTAAAGGTCCTTGAAAAAAATTTTTTTAATAAATCTATGCCTTAAAGGTTCTAGAAAAATATTTTTTTAATAAATCTACGCCTTAAAGGATCTTAAAAAAATATTTTTATATGAATCTACGCCTTGAATATCCTTGAAAAAATATTTCTATATGAATCCTTGAATATCCTTGAAAACATATTTTATATGAATCTACGCCTTGAATATCCTTGAAAACATATTTTTATATGAATCTACGCCTTGAAGGTTCTTGAAAACATATTTTTATATGAATCTACGCCTTGAAGGTTCTTGAAAAAATATTTTTTAATAAATCTACGCCTTAAAGGTTCTTGAAAAAATATTTTTTAATAAATCTACGCCTTAAAGGTTCTTGAAAAAATATTTTTTAATAAATCTACGCCTTAAAGGTTCTTGAAAAAATATTTTTTAATAAATCTACGCCTTGAAGGTTCTTGAAAAAATATTTTTTAATAAATCTACGCCTTGAAGGTTCTTGAAAAAATATTTTTTAATAAATCTACGCCTTGAAGGTTCTTGAAAAAATATTTTTTAATAAATCTACGCCTTGAAGGTCCTAGGAGGTGTTTGAAAAAATATATTTTTTAATAAATCTACGCCTTGAAGGTCCTAGGAGGTGTTTGAAAAAATATTTTTTTTAATAAATCTACGCCTTGAAGGTCCTAGGAGGTGTTTGAAAAAATATTTTTTTTTAATAAATCTACGCCTTGAAGGTCCTAGGAGGCGTTTGAAAAAATTTTTTTTAATAAATCTACACCTTGAAGGTCCTAGGAGGTGTTTGAAAAAATTTATTTTTAATAAATCAACGCCTTGAAGGTCCTAGGAGGTGTTTGAAAAAATATATTTTTTTAATAAATCTACGCCTTGAAGGTCCTAGGAGGTGTTTGGAAAAATATTTTTTTTTAATAAATCTACGCCTTGAAGGTCCTAGGAGGTGTTTGAAAAAATATATTTTTTTAATAAATCTACGCCTTGAAGGTCCTAGGAGGTGTTTGAAAAAATATATTTTTTTAATAAATCTACGCCTTGAAGGTCCTAGGAGGTGTTTGGAAAAATATTTTTTTTAATAAATCTACGCCTTGAAGGTCCTAGGAGGTGTTTGAAAAAATATATTTTTTTAATAAATCTACGCCTTGAAGTTCTTAGGAGGTGTTTGAAAAAATATTTTTTTTAATAAATCAACGCTTCGAAGGTCCTAGGAGGTGTTTGAAAAAATATTTTTTTTAATAAATCTACGCCTTGAAGGTCCTAGGAGGTGTTTGAAAAAAAAATATATATATTTTTTTAAAAATCTACGCCTTGTAGGTCCTAGGAGGTGTTTGAAAAAATATTTTTTTTTTAATAAATCTACGCCTTGACGGTCCTAGGAGGTGTTTGACAATTTTTTTTAATAAATCTACGCCTTGAAGGTCCTAGGAGGCGTTTGAAAAAATTTTTTTTAATAAATCTACACCTTGAAGGTCCTAGGAGGTGTTTGAAAAAAAATATTTTTAATAAATCTACGCCTTGAAAATCCTGGGAGGTGTTTGAAAAAATATTTTTTTAATAAATCCACGCCTTGAAGGTCCTAGGAGTTGATTGAAAAAAATATTTTTTAAATAAATCTACGCCTTGATTGTCCTAGGAGGTGTTTGGAAAAAATTTATTTTTAATAAATCTACGCCTTGAAAATCCTAGGAGGTGTTTGGAAAAAATTTATTTTTAATAAATCTACGCCTTGAAAATCCTGGGAGGTGTTTGAAAAAATATTTTTTTAATAAATCTACGCCTTGAAAGTCCCAGGAGGTTTTTGAAAAAAATATTTTTTTAATAAATCAACGCCTTGAAGGTCCTAGGAGGTGTTTGAAAAAATATTTTTTTTAATAAATCTTTGAAAGAATATTTTTTTAATAAATCTACGCCTTGAAGGTCTTTAAAAAAATATTTTTTATAAATCTAAGTAAGTTTTTAATTATTTTATTTTTTTAAGTTACCATATTTGTGTGCATTTGTCCAAATTTTCATTACATCCCGATAGACATTCATTAAATTTCAAACTTTATGAATTCAGTCCCAAAAAATTCTCAACATGCCAAAACAGACATTCCAAACATACTGACGCCACTGCAATTAGGTTTCATTGACAATCTACAATCTTTACAACCCCCTCTTCCTTTACTCTACCTCCTAAATTCGCCTATACAGATTTCAGCGCGTAACGTTTAACACACAAAATCATGTTCACAAAAATTCAACTTCCTTTTTTTCTGCTTTTTCTGTTGAATGGAGTTCCTCCACTTAACTTTTTAATACACCTTCGATTATCAGCAACGGTGGACACACATTGTCTGCTCTTTTTGTGTTTTTTTTTTTCTCTCTCACAATTGACAATTATAAATGTTTTACTGATATGAGGAACGAAGTTAAAAATATTGGAACTCCCAACAACACAAGCAGCATCAATAACACACACACTTAAATCGTTTAACCTCTTATTTATCCTATTAACAATGAAAAAACTACAATCTACTGGTTTTAAGTGGTACAAGAAGGGAGCCGAAGAGGGATGATATCGGGGATATACCCTTACCATTTAAATTCAATAAACCTCCGAATACATTCGCAGCAATGAAGTCGGACTACCTACCTGTGTGTGAGAGTTAGTTTCCATTGTTGTATTCGACTCGTCGTCCCTTGTTTTATTCATTGCTAAGGAATTTTTATTGTTGGTTTTTCGTCCTCCCCCCTCCCCTCACATCACATCTCTCTATGCATGTGTGTTTTAGTGTTCATCCATATGTTCCTGGAGTCTCTGCTATCCAAATGGCTATGAAATAATTGTTTATGGCCGTGTATTCACTTCGTGTTAATACTACAAAATTCCAAACTCCGACTTTTCACAGTTTTAGGTCTCATTGATTGAATTCAAAAGGAATGGGAGGGGGAATGAAATCGTTAAGGAAGACGCCGTGTTGTGGTTGTCCTTTTCAAGCAAAAAGCACTTAAGTCATTGTGTTTATGTTTCATATCTTTATTTGCTGCGCTTGCTGTGCACTTTTTTCCAAAACTGATACACTGGGTTGCAATGTTTAAAAATATATTGTTTAAAATTCCGCCTCTCTGATAATCCTGGAAAAAGTATCCCTTAAAAATCCACAACTATAAGTGGAGAAGATTTGAAAAAAAATATATTAGAGGATTGTCAGAGGAGTGGATTTTTTTATAGGACTAGTACAGGTGTGGATTAAAAAATTTTTCTAGGGCTAGTATGGGCGTGGATTTTTCAAAAAAAAAAAAAAGGTTTGTCAGGACTGTCAGAGACGTAGATTTTTAAAGACAAATTTTCCAGGACTATCAGAGGTGTGCATTCTTAAAGAATCATTTTTTCCTAGACTAGCAGAGGAGTGGATTTTTGAAGAATAAATTTTTTCGAGGACTGGATTTTCAAAGAATAATTTTTTCGAGGACTATAAAAGGCGGGGATTTTCAAAGAATATTTTTTTACGAGGACTGGATTTTCAAAGAATATTTTTTGAGGACTAAAAAAAGGGTGGATTTTTAAAAAAATTTTTTTTTCAAGGATTGTCAAAGGCGTGGATTTTTAAAATGGCGAAGCCCAGGCTTATCTTGGTCCCTCTTTCATCTCAATTGTGGACACTGACCACACCGCGGTGCCACCTGGGGAGCTATTTTCATCACCCGATGAGCTAATATGTGTCGCGAGTTCAGGAGAAACGTATTTTCAGAAAAAAAAGAAAGAGCAAGAAAAACGTGAGCGTGAGCAAATCGAGATGTAGAGGAGTCAGAATGAAGTCCGAAAATTCTTCCAACGGGTAAAACACCAAACCGAAGGCTTTGGTGCTGGCACATCCTCCTGTAGAGATAAAGAAGGAAACCTGGTGACATATACAGACAGCGTGCTGAGTATCTGGAAGAAGCACTTTGAGAAACTTCTGGTATCAAATAGTAGAAGTTAAGTGGATACCCCAGAACCAATAATAGATGGCGGTATAGAGTGTATACCACCTAGCCAAGATGAAGTCAGAATAGCAATCAATCGTCTGAAGAATAATAAAGCAGCAGGTGCCGACGGGTTACAAGCCGAACTATTCAAGATTGGTGGTCAGATGCTAGTCAGGAGCATGCACCAGCTGATTAGTACAATTTGGCTAGAAGAATGCATGCCCAATGATTGGAAGCTCAGCATCCTGTGTCCCGTGCACAAAAAAGGAGATAAGACGATATGTGCCAAGTATAGAGGAATTAGTCTCTTTCCCATCGCATATAAAGTGCTATCCAGCGTACTGTGTGAACGACTGAAGCCAATGGTTCATTGACATCAATCAATCCACCATTGACCAGATTTTCACTCTGCGCCAAATCCTGGATAAAACCCACGAAAAACATATCGACACATTCCACCTATTCGTCGACTATAAAGCCGCATTCGACAGCCCTTCTGTTCAGAGGTGTACAAAGCCATGTCTGCGTTTGGCATTCCTGCAAAATTAATTCGGCTCTGCAGGATAACTTTAACAGGCACACGATCAGCAATTAAAGTCGGAAAGGACCTCTAGGAGCCCTTTAATACCGAACGATGATTCAGGGTCATACGAGAGGCAAAAGTGAACAGAAATGGACTCTGTACACCAAACAACACATATGACCCGCCTACATCGAGAAGGAGTCTACCAATGTGGCTCCGGCAGTAAACGGCGAGAAGACCAAGCCTATGGTATCAACGCGCAAGACGTCCAGTAGACTCGAACCAACTGTGGAACTTGAGAATACAGCTTCAAGGTAGTCAAAGATTTTATATACCTTGGTACCGCCATAAACAAAAAGAATGACATCAGTTTTGAAATTCGGTCTGAGCAAATGCTACTATGATCTGAGCAAACAACTCAAAAGCAAGGCCACCTCCCGCCAGACCAAACTCACACTCTACAAGACGCTGATACTACCCGTGCTCTTATAAGGATCTGAAGCATGGATTCTTACGCAAGCCGATGAGGCAGCTCTTAGAGTGTTTGAGAGAAAAATTCTGCGAAAAATCGACTGCGTTGACGGTGTATATCGCCGTCGCATGAACCATGAGTTGTACCAGCTATTCTCGGACATCGACATTGTTAGACGTATTGAGCTGCAGCGACTACGTTGGCTAGGTCATGTTGTGAGAATAGATGAAGATGCCCCAGCCCAGTAGGCATATAAAAGCGAACCAGCTGATGGTTCACGCAGAAGAGGAAGGCCAAGAATACGTTGGAAATATTAAGTCGAAGACAACATTGCCGAAAATGGTCTTTCAAATTGGAAAAACTACGCAAAAGACCAACCCGCCTGGAAATCTTTTCTAAGCTCGGCTTATGGAACGTAAGTTCTGTCACAAGCCAGCTAAGTAAGTATTTTTTTCAAGGACTGTCAAAAGCGTAGATTTTGAAAGAATATTTTTTCGAGGACTATCAAAGGCGTGGATTTGTAAAGAATATTTTTCGAGGACTATCAAAGGCGTGGATTTGTAAAGAATATTTTTCGAGGACTGTCAAAAGCGTGGATTTTTAAAGAATATTTTTTTCGAGGACTATCAAAGGCGTGGATTTGTAAAGAATATTTTTCGAGGACTATCAAAGGCGTGGATTTGTAAAGAATATTTTTTTCGAGGAATATCAAAGGCGTCGTTTTGTAAAGAATATTTTTTTCGAAATTTTTTTTTTAAATCCAAAGTTCATATAATATTTTTTGTAATCCAGTGTATTTTAATTTTTTTCTTCGTATACTTGAGGGAGGATTCCATTGAGTGTTAATTTTCAGTTACTACCTGTTGTGTGTGGTATCAAGTTTTAAACTTCAAAACAAAAAAAAAAAAACGTAACTCTATATCACAGACATGTATGTTCAAATGTGTATTAAGCGCGATAATGTTGTTCTTGTTGTTGCAGCTGAGTTTGTTCTTATTGTCGTTTTGTTGGTCACAGCTATTTGGGATTTTTTGCATTCCTTTGGTTTTTTGTTTCATTGTTGGACGGAGTTGAAGTGAAATGTTGGGTATGAAATAGAGATATGTATGTATGTAGCAATGTACGTACCTCCACACATATGTATGTGGTATGTTGGAGTATTATTATTTTCTAACCATGAATGACTTCATTAAGAATTAGAATCTTATGTTAGAGAATTGGTGTTAATTGTTGCATTGTTTGAAGTGGGGAAGATGTTTTTTAAATAAAATATTACATTTTTTGAAATTTAAAGAAAAATCCCGATATGGATCTATTTGAGGTTCGTAGGATCCCCCATAACTCCTCTAACATTTATGAACAACACCCCAACACATCGTTCCATTTTTTATTTATTTATTCAAGACATACACACCCATAATTTCTGTTTACAAGCCATTAAAATACATAACTTATTAATTCGCAACAACGAAAACCCCTCAATATTATTAAGTGCCAAGTTATAAAATACAACGACAATAACAAATGAAAAATTTATATACACTTTTCGCCAAATGAGGGCTTTTCGATAATAAAACAAAGACCCTCACTCCATCCATTCATCCATTCGCGACGACATTACAACGCCTCATTAAATAAATAAAACTGGCCGTGAAGAGCACCAACCAACCAACCAACCGACCAACCAACACCCATTCCAGTTAAATGCTTTTTCGAGTTTCAGCTGAAACGCAAACATGTCGAAAAAGAAATAAATTTCGCATAAAATTTTAACAACGAACCGAATGCAGGAAAAACGCAATATAATAAGCTATTCAATCAATGCCAGAAAGGTACGATAAGTACAATAAAAATGGTAAATTATATTATGGGGGTGATAATTCGCGGAATAAAAAGAAAACACTTCGATAAAATACCCCTGAAAAAATATTCTTTATGAAGCCCAGAAAAAAGTAATTACAAATCCACACAAAATGATTCTTCAAAAATCCACGCCTCTAATAGTCCAGGAAAAAATATTCTTTAAAAATCCACACCTCTGATTACTTACTTAATTAGCTGGCTTGTGACAGAACTTTCGTTCCATAAGCCGAGCTTAAAAATATTTCCAGGCGCGTTAGTCTTTTGCGCAGTTGTTTCCAGTTTGAATGACCATATTCGGCAATGTTGTCCTCCACTTGATCTTCTCATCGTATTCATGCGTGAACCTTCAGCTGGTTCGCTTTTATATGCCTTCTGGGCTGGGGCATCTTCATCCATTCTCACAACATGACCTAGCCAACGTAGTCGCTGCAGCTCAATACGTCTAACAATGTCGATGTCCAAGAATAGCTGATACAACTCATGGTTCATTCGACGGCGATATTCACCGTCAACGTAGATCGGCCCATAGATCTTTCGGTGACTTTTTCTCTCAAACACTCCAAGAGCTGCCTCATCAGCTTGCGCAAGTAGCCATGCTTCAAATCCATATAACATCACTGGTAGTATCAGCGTCTTGTAGAGTGTGAGTTTGGTCTGGCGGGAGGTGGCCTAGCTTTTGAGTTGTTTGCTCAGACCATAGTAGCATCTGATGGTCATCAAAATCCTTCTCCGAATTTCAAAACTGATGTCATTCGTTTTATTTATGGCGGTACCAAGGTATATACAATCTTTGACTACCTCGAAGCTGTAGTTCTCAAGCTCCACAGTTGGTGCGAGTCTACTGGACGTCTTGCGCTTTGATACCATCAGCTTGGTCTTCTCGCCGTTTACTGCTAGACTCACTTTGGCAGACTCCTTCTCAATTTGTTCAAAGGTGGCTGTTACCGCTCTCAATGTTCGACCCATTATGTCGATGTCATCGGCGTAGGTGAGTAACATGTGTTGTTTGGTGTACAGAGTGCCATTTCTGTTCACTTTTGACCCTCGTATGACCTTTTCCAGCAGGATGTTAAAAAGGTCACACGAAAAACTGTCATCTTGTCTGAATCCTCGTTCGGTATTAAAGGGCTCCGAGAGGTCCTTTCCGACTTCAACTGCTGATCTTGTGTCTGTAGAAGTTATTCTGCATAACTGAATTAATTTTGCAGGAATGCCAATCGCAGACATGGCTTTAAACACCACTGAACGGATAGGGCTGTCGAATGCGGCTTTATATTCGACGAATAGGTTGAATGTGTCGAATGTGTTTTTCGTGGGTTTTTCCAGTATTTGGCTCAGATTGAAAATCTGGTCAATGGTGGATTTGCCAGGTCTGAAGCCGCATCGGTATAGTCCAATAACGTCATTGACCATTGGCTTCAGTCGTTTACACAGTATGCTGGATACACACAGATTGTGACTGCATCAAAGCCTTCGGTTTCGTGTTTTAGCCGTTGGTAGAATTTTCGGACTTCATTCTGACTCCTTTATTTTTAAATACGTTTCTCCTCTATCCTTTTCTCCCGATAGTTCTCCATCGCATACGCTGTGTTTTTCATATCAGTAGCATTACGACACTCCTGATCGTACCACGGATTTCTTGATGGTGGTCTTTGGTAACCAAGTGTTGCTTTTGCTAGGAAAAAATTATTCTTTAAAAATCCACACCTCTTTAAAAATCCTGGCCTCCTGATAGTGGTGAAAACCAATTTTTTTCCTTAAAAATCCAGACCTCTGATAGTCGTAAAAGAATATTCTTTAAAAATCCACGCCTTTGTTAGTCTAGGAAAAATTCTTTTTTTTATAAATCCACGCCTCTTTAAAAATCTAGGTCTCCTGATAGTGGTGAAAAAAATCCAGGCCTCCTGATAGTGGTGAAAAAAATTCTTTAATAAATCCAGGCCTCCTGATAGTGGTAAAAAATTTTTTCTTTAAAAATACGTAAAAAATATGCTTTAAAAAAAAAATATGCTTTAAAAATTTAGGCCTCTGATAGTCGTAAAAAATATTCTTTAAAAATCCACGCCTCTGATAGTCTAGGAAAAAATTCTTCTTTATAAATCCACGCCTGTGATAGCCCTAGAAAAAAATCTTCTTTAAAAATCCACGCCTCTGATAGTCTAGGAAAAATCGCCTCGTCGTCCTTGTTTGGTGCAATTTCACCTCAGCGTAATTGCCATCCTATCCTCCTAGCTGCACTTGTTCCAACTAGAAGATTTTACATACCTGCAGTATGGTTGTGGTTTTCGTTGTTATTTAGTGGAACAATGCACTGCAATCAACTGCCTCACTGCCGCTAAATTGCTAAACGATAATTTTCAACAAAACAAAAATAATCAGAAAATTAAAAGAACAACAAAAACAATGCTAATTGTGCATTGTATGTGCCGCTGTTTAAGTAGATTCCACGTACAGCATACAAATGAGCGGGGAAAACATTTTCCTCCTCATCATCTCCCTTTTTTCATTCGCCAGGCGAATGCTAAATGTCTTTTCATTGCCGCACAACAACAACAACATAAAACGATGTAGGGGACTTACATCGGATTATTGTTGTTGTGATACTTTTTTTCTGCTTCTTCTTCTTCTATTTTTGTTTTGGTTGATTTTGGAAAAAACCCCGATGAGTCATCATCATCATCGTCACATCAGAAGCATGAACGAACATAATACGTATAGAAACAACAACAACATAAACAACAAGACATGTTTTATTCATACTGACATAGCAAAGAAACCGGCAAACGGTAAAGCATGCATCCAATCTCTCACAACAAAAACAAAACCCGAACAGCCAACCAACCAACCCAACATTCCCTTGTCAATGTTCGTCAATGGCCACTCATAATATCTCCAATAAATTACTCCAAATCTCCTCCAATGTTATGTGAAGGTATGCGCGCCAAAATGTTTATAACACCGGCCAAACAGCCTGCATTAAAACCTGAAAGATACTCCATCATACAACAATCACTCATTGAGTTGTTGGTATCTCTCACATTTTGAGTTATAATTTTGTATCCATTAGATACGATGTTCTCTTAGATGGTCATCATTTTCCTATCACTACACTCTTTTGATTCTCTCATATATGATTATTTTCTAGCAAATGTTAGAGATTTATAGAAAAATTTATAGCATGCTAGAAATTTGTTTGTCATATGACTTTTTGTGGCCAGTGGGAAAATGGAAGGTATGGTAAACGAAGAGGTAATGCATAAACACTATGATTTATACATTCCAGAATTCATTATTGTTAACACGGTCCATGTCCTAGGAAAATAATGCATTCCTTTTGTTTGCCTAAGCGATTCGTAATATAATGCAATCTATATAATGCATTTTGGACAATCTTTTAAGTATACATTATATAATTGATGTATCCCAATGCATTAAATAATTAATACTTTATCATTTGTTTTATAATTCATTCCCCCAGAATACATTAAAATTATGTTCTTTTAATTTGAAATATAATAAAATAATTTATTAATAATAAACATAGTTTATATGTATTTCATAAATATATGTACGTATTCTTAGAATACAAAAACATAAACAAACAAACTCATTGTGAATACATACAAAAACATAAAATGTAATTCATTTTTGGATTATGTTTAAATAAATTCTTATTTCTCGCTACGTTTTTTAGCGAGATGTGTTTTCTTAAACTGCCTTAATTTTATCAAATGGAATGCCTTTTTAACATCCTTCTTATATTCCTTCTCGTCGTATCCTTCCCTCTTTGACACCTCTGCAAAAAATAATATATGTATTAATATGTATATTCTAAAAGTATTTAATGTAGAAAATTTGAACAATTTTACTTACCATACATTAACTTATTTATATTTTCAAAGGACTTAAAAGCCATTTTTCCTTTTATTCCTTCAAAGTTATAGTTCATAATCAATTCTTCGGAAAGTACTCTACATAAGTTTTTTACAACTCCAGAAGGAAACAATATTCTTTCCATGATGGGTATCTGGAAAAAAAGAATTTGTCGTTAATAATCATATTAGCATTTTTTAATATTATTCAATACTTACAAACGAAGCGAAGTCTTCCCCAATTTTTTTCTCAACTTTGTGGAGATCTGCCTCATTTTGTATGGGAAAGTATATTTTTTTCGCATCCTGTGTCAATAGAGTATCTAGTTTTATTTCAATTTTGGTCAGTACATTTATACATGTATCAAATTTATCTGCAAAAGTATGAAATTAAAGTGTTGATTTAAATATATATAAAATTATTTATGATGTAATGTTTATGAAATAAAATACTTACCATTTAGTATTTTAATGTTTTTCTCAATATCTTCTATTCGGGCCAATTCTATAATATAAGAAATATGTTATTTATTTATTAATGTATATATATTTAAAGTATTTTACCTGATTTTTTATTTTCGTCAGTTTGAAGTATTGCGTTCTGGGGTGCAAGAGGTGACACAAATTGTTTTTTTATTATAGACATTTTAAAAGTTTTGGTTTGGTATCAATCTTGAGAATTTAATTCTGTTTATGGAGAATTGGGAGGAATACAAATTTATTTTGGTATGGCAATCGAATTAATTTATATAATATATCATCACAGTTAAACTGTTCAGCAGTTGTGCAAGTGCATCCTTCGCTTAAAAATATTCCAATTTCTAATGATTGCATCGGCTCCGTATAAAAATTTGTGCAATTCAAAATTTTATGTCCAACTATAAAGAGTTTATTTTCGTCATTAGAGAAATGTTTTATTTCTACTGCGAATCCAGATTTAACAAAACAAAATTTATCGGCACTTTTCAAACTTAAATAGAATCCTGGAAGATTTAGAGATGTTATTACTCCTTTTCTATCATATTTTACTGCACTCTCCTCAGTATCGTCTATATAATTATCATGTACAATTTTATTATTTAATTGCTGCAATATATTTCTGGGGCTCTTAACTTGTTGTTTTAAGTGCTGCAAAAAATTTTCAAAGTCGTAGGCTGAAAAACTTCCCAAAAATCCTACTTTTTTTACACACTCCGTAAGATGCAGTAGTGAATGTACATTGTACGAAACATAATGTTCGCCAAATATCACTGGGAAGGATTCGACATAGTATTGTATCATTTGTGATGCTGTGTCTAAATATTTATGATAACTTTGTTCTGCTATCAGAATCCTATATGCACAATGTAATAAGCAAAAATGATAGTAAAAATCGTTGTCAACAATATCTGCCAAAATAACTATTCCAGTGTATAAAACGAACTGCCTAAATTCAGTTGCTTTCCAACGATGTACTTCCTTTAAACCTCTAGGTTTTCTACAAAACTCCCTAGTTATAAATGGGACAAGGGATGCTAATTTGAACGAAATTTCATCTTTTTTGATCTGATTTATTTTAGTTTTAGTTTTGTTACCTAAAAGCAAGATTATAGTTTTTTTTGCAACACCTAAATCAATGAGATGCATAGGATCTAAAGGGAATTGACTTATCATACCAATTCCAATATCCTCTAGTCCTAAAGTCGCATCCATACTTAGTCTATGGAAACTGACATTTTTTCTATCTTTAAAATCTTCATCAGTTCGGGGAGATGCAACTGTCGTACTAAAAACCGTTCTATTTTCTAGTCGCCTACCTATTTGCGTACATTTGCAACATCCCTCTAAGGCATTGTGACCAACGGTTTGACAAAGGAACGCGCGTGCGGGAGCATCACAGATAAAGCTTCTTATTTTTATTGAAATATTTAATTCTCCAAGTTGAAGACCAGTTTCTTTTAAATCATTGAATTCCTTAAGAAAGTCGTGTAAATAACTATTTACACTAAACGGCTTTATGGTTCCTAAATAAATTCCAATTGGAAAAACTTTAGCTCTCGGGTTATCGGCAATTCTTGCCAAAATTGGCCATAGTGCCAAACTAGAAGATTTATAGAGTGGAATTCCATCCACATTTATATCTAAATAAATGTTATCGCAATGTTTTATTATACTTTCGAGTTTTAACAGTTGATTTTTTAGTCCAATGTGCAGATATGAACCAGGTGTCACTGTCCTAAGGGTACATGTTTGGTTTCTAATTAAGGATTTGGATGACACTGGCATATTAACTGACAGACTTTCGGAAGATAAAACTTTTAATAAGTCATCAAAACACTCTCTAGATATATTATGTTTCACTGCCCAATTTGTTAATCTGCGGTCAAAACTTTCTTCTGCTTCTTCTTCTTCGTTTTCTATATTCAAAGTAGGAATTTCTTCTACACAAATATTTTGTTCACTTGCACAAATTAAATTATTTTCATTTGATGCACTTGCACAACGTTTATTTTTATGTGATATTAAACGCCTCCAATGTCGCTTTGAATACATTTTATAAACTTACGTCTTCACTGTCACACAAATGAAACAAAACTAAACAAATTTACAAATTTCAACAATAACGCGACATGAAGTCGCCCGAAAATAACGGGACACAAAAAAAAAAAAACAAGAAAAAAACTATGAAACTACACATTCCATTATGTATAGATTCTGGAATATAGACGGTAATCAATTTGCAGATTTCGTCAAATGAAATTACCATTTCGCTTCTATTGGGATGAATAATATAATGCATTCCATAACAATAATGTTATAATCATTTTTTTCTCAAATTGCATTCTTTTCTCGAATATTTTAGACAAATTCTGTAATGTAAATCATATAATGCAAGAAATTATTCATTATCAATGTAATGCATTCTCCATTTTCCCACTGGGATGTTATTTCTTTTTTTGTTTTCTTTTGTTAGATATTTTCGCATTGTCACTTTGACACTTCATAAATGTTTTTGTTTTGTTGTTTTCGTCTTTATTTTCGTTTATTTTTTTTCGTATTTTGACAATACAAATTAAAAAAAAAAATATGCCAGTGATGCCATATTTGGCTATTGTATAAAATTGTGAAATTCGCTAGCTGTGTGTGAAATTTATATTTTGAAGATACAAATTTATCTTTAACATAATATAAACATTTTGTTATTATTTTTCAAAATTGCAACTGTCAAAGTTTTAATGAAAACATCTGGAATTACATAATCTTATGAAATTCGTATGACAAGTGAGCACAAATTAAAATTCCAATTGAAAGAAATTGATTCTGACGGTTTGTAAAAAAATAGTACAATTTGTCCTGATTGTAAGACATTTCACACTAGAAAATAATTGTGTATGTACATACATATGTATATATTTATGGAGAAGATAATGAGCAAAATATATGGTCTGTTCCCGTACTGCAAGAATCTACTCGATTTTACTATTTTCTTCGATATCATAAAGGAAAATTCGTTATCGTAGTAAAAAGTAGGAGATTCTTGCAGTACGGAAACAGACCAATAGAATTCACATGCAAATTCCTACATCTTATATAAAATGCAACACTGCAATTAAAAATAATAAACAAATATCGTACTTTTTTCTTTTGTTTTTAAAATACTATTTATTTATTAATGATTATATTTTTTCTCTTTTTAGGTAAGTCTTGAAGATCTGTAAAAAGTGCATTTACCACTGGTAAGCTTTAATATAAATTACAAATATTCTTCTTGAGTAAATTGGCATCGTCTGACGATTACTTCAAAAAATAATATTATGGTCCGATGAGCTGGAACCAATCGTAACCTTACGAATGGGCCAACGTCATGGTAAATTACAAACAGTCGAATAAAACAAAATACCCAAATACAGACACACAGTTTGGAAAATTTCGCCCAGAACCCTAAACATTCCTAAAAATTTGAACAATTAAGGTAAATTATTAAAAGTAGGGCATATGGCTATAAATAAGTTTTACCGGGAAATGAATTTGAAGTCTTCATTGACTGTCAATTTTATTGCTTAAAGAATAAATGAACAAGAGCTATTTTCGAACTAAAATGTATAAAAATAAATGCATTATTTTTAAGATATTTTGAGTTTTTATCCTCTTTTGATGGTATTTCCGATTAAAAGTGACAGCAAATCAAACAATTTAGATTTATGTATCCATATTTAAGGGTGATTTTTCGTAGTAAAATAATTATTTTGCCGTTTTTTGTTTGGTGAAAAAATAAACACAACCACTTGTTAATTATATTTATTTTACTAGTTTGGGTAAAAAGAATCCATTATTTACAATTTGTCATTGACAAAGGCGAAAATGCAAGCCAAGCGGCTAAAATTGTAAATGGTTTTTATGTGCAATTTTTGTTTCGTAGATTCCGTTCAGGAATTTTTGATATTAAAATGTCGATAAAATCGGAAAAATTATCGAAGTTGACCGGCATGTTAGCAGTCGTAACATCGCCCAAGAGCTAAAAATCGACCATAAAACTTTTTTAGGACATTTACAATTGAACAGAAATGAACAGAATTGACCAGAAGAGGTGTCGTGTTCCATCAGGACAACGCTAGGCCACACACATCTACAGTGACTCGTCAGTCCGGATTTGACACCAAGCGATTATAATAGTTTTTTTGCATTGCAAAATTTCTTTAATGATAAAAAAATTGGTATCTAGGGAGGATTGTGAAAATCGACTTCCAGAGTTTTTTTTGCAAATAGAGAGCAGGACTTCTATTAGAGAGAGGTATTATGAAGTTACCTTTGGCATGGCAGCAAATCATACAACAACACGGTGCATATTTGGTCCAAATCGGACATTTCGAATCATGTTAAATAAAGTCCTATAGTTCGTACAAAAATAATGGATTTTTTCCCCCAAACTCATATCATGCTCACCTACTCATATTATATTTAAGGATTATAAGGAAAATTGTACTTTTTTCATTTGGTACTAATTAGCCGAACAATTGATAACAAATGAGTTCAATTTCAAGAGATTTGATATTAGATCAATGGCTAACCTTTCTCTTTCATACACGGGCTACGTTTCATACACCAAGGTTGAATATTGGGCTAATTAATTTCAATTGACATTTAATCCTCTACATATTGGTCCATAGCTGTGTCATGTACTTTTATTACAAATTACAATAGATCGAGGGTCTAGATATGATGATCCGTATACAAAAAGGTCAAACAAACATATAACAAATAGTTGTGTGGGGTATACAAATATTGGACCACTTCGCTTTCAAATCCATGAAGTGGGCAAAATTTATTGCTAGAGCAAAAATTTACTTTGAAAAGGACGTTTTTTTCTGGAGTGATGACAAATATCTACCTTGGAAGATTTTATATATTTGGAAGATTTTACATATATTCTATTTCCGAATTCAGAATTTTCGATTTTGAAATAGTGAACTTTTTTTATAACGAACTGTATTTTTCTGCCCCAACTTTCACTTTTCATTCATTTTAATTAAATTTGCTTGATCCCTACTAGTTCGCTATAACTTTATTTTAATGTTTTAATTCCTATACCTAATGACGAAAAATAAGGATTAAGTTGCATAGCTAATCCCTAATGGGGTTTCTTAACAAACAGAAATTGCAATTAAAAATAATATTGCTCAGGCAAATAGTCCAACTGTTCATGGAAGAATGTTCTAAATTCCTAAATTATGGTATAAATATTGTGTCAAAACTTACTTACTTAGCTGGCTTGTTACAGAACGGTTGTTCCATAAGCCGAGCTTAAAAATTTCCAAGCGCGTCGGTCTTGTGCGCAAGTCCACCAATTTGGAAGACCACGTTCCAAGATTTTGTTTTCTACTTGGTCTTTCCATCTAATTCGTGGCCTTCTCCTTCTACGGGAACCCTCAGTAGGTTCATTTTTTATGCCTTTTGAGCTGGAGCATCTTCATTCATCCGCACAACATGGCCTAGCTACCGTAGTCGCTGCAGCTCAATACGACTGACTATGTCGATGTCCGCGTATAAGTTTTAAAGCTCGTGGTTCATTCGACGCCGATATTCACCGTCGACGCAGATCGGCCCGTAGATCTTTCGGAGAATTTTTCTCTCAAACACCCCAAGAGCTGTCTCATCTGCTTGCGCAAATACCCATGCTTCTGGTACATATAATAGCACGGGTAGTATCAGCGTCTTGTAAAGTGTGAGTTTGGTCTGGCGGGAGGTGGCATTGTTTCTAAACTGCTTACTTAGACCATTGTAGCATATGTTGGCCATCACAATCCTTTTCCGAATTTCAAAACTGATGTCATTCGTTTTATTTATGGCGGTACCAATGTATATAAAGTCTTTAACTACCTCGAAGCTGTAGTTCTCAAGTTCCATAGTTGGTCCGATTCTACTGGACGTCTTGCGCGTTGAAACCATCAGCTTGGTCTTTTCGCCGTCAGAGATGGTCCGTCAGAAGCAGTGACGTAAATGACATACATTTCCGACGCATAATACATACGTCAGAAACGTCAGAAACCCACGCAAAACCATTAGGTTTTTGACAAAATAGCTATTTCCATTAATCAATTTGGAAATTTTGTATGCTTTACTGAAATTCATATCAAATTTTTTCGACGTTTACACCTTTTGACAGTCGAAAACCTTAAAATTCGTCATACGGACCATCCCTGCTCGCCGTTTACTGCCAGACCCACTTTGGCAGACTCCTTCTCAATCTGTTCAAAGGTGGCTGTTACCGCTCGCAATGTTCGACCCATTATATCGATGTCATCGGCGTAGGTGAGTAACATGTGTTGTTTGGTGTACAGAGTGCCATTTCTGTTCACCTTTGCGTCTCGTATGACCTTTTCCAGTAGGATGTTAATAAGATCACACGACAAACTGTCACCTTGTCTGAATCCTCGTTCGGTATTGAAGCTTGATAAATATGTTTTATTACTGTTTTAATGGACGAACTCAAAGCTTTGAACAGGGGTTGGCATTTTTGAACGTTTTTTACAGTGTTTATGTTCAAATATATATGTATTGTATTCATATATATCAAAAATGCATTAATTCATTAAAAAATATATAAAAAATGTTCAAAATTTAAAAAATTTAGATCAAAAGTTATTAAAACATAAAATGACTTAAAAACAAAAATTAACATGGTGAAAAATACAGTTAATTTCGTAATCTTATAAGCCCATTTGAAATTTTGAGAAATCGAAGCCAAAAGTTAAAAACTCTTTTTTTTTACTCGAGTTTAATGGGCGCTGTTCAAAGGTGCCCCACGTTCAAAGGTGCCCCCCTCTCCCCTATATTTTATTTGTGTGGACCTCCATTCATAGTAGAGTATGAAAATATCTATTCCGTAATACTAAGTAAATAAATTCCTTATGATTGCTACTCGTGAACCACCTTATTGTTAAATCTCTTCATTATCTCAGAGAATCCCTATCTCAGATACACAGATACTCCAACATTATTACAACTAAAAAACACTGTTGATTTGTTTTTGTTTCTCAAAACCAAACAACGTTGTTTTCTTGTTAGCCCAACGTTAAGAGAGAGAGAGCGCGAGAGAGGTGACAAGAGTCAACGGTACAAGTGTTAGATGCCAGTGTATGGGTATTGTACACAGCCGAGAAACGTCAATTCTTCTACTACACTGTGTAATTGTTGCTATTGTTTTGTTTTGTTACGTTTTGTCTTCTTCCATACGTTCGTTTCCACGACGAACACCACCACCATCACGTTGACGACCAACCACACCAGTATGTTGATGAATTTGAAGATAGAGAAACGCGTAGAAAGATAGAAAAAACACGAAAACGAAGTTAATGGAATTTAGTTATTTCTTCGATTTTCAGTTAAGACCCAAACGAATCTAAAGAAACGCGCTTTTTGTGGACAACAAACGACGAAAGCGAAGACTACGACGACGTCTAAATTGAAAAAAGAAGAAGACGATAAAAAAACTACGACGACGACAACGAAAAACAAAAAAAAAACCTTCAAATAAAACCCCCCAATAATTAAAACAGAAAGCAACAGAAGTAGAAAATACAGAATCAAAGTGGCAAAAAATAAATTGAGAAAAAAGAAGTGCTCTTACTTTTTTCCGTAAAAGAAAAAAGGGATAAATAAGTGAAAATAAATAGTAAAATAAATCACAATTAAACAAAATAAAGTAATTGTTTAAAAGCAAAAGAAAGTAAGCACAAAGTGTAAAGCGAAAAAAATTAAAATAAAATTGATTTATAAAACAACGCATAATCCAAAGCCCGCAGTGGCTACGTAACGACGTAATACAATCAATCCATGGAATACCACAATTCATATTGAAAACAAAAACAACAACAACCAATTGAATAAATTTTGGAATTTGTGAAAAAAATTCGAAGGTTTTAGAAGTTTTTTTTGTTCAGTTCAACAAAATTACGTTTTAAAGTTATACGTCGTTTTTTCTCGAATGTTTTATTTATTTTTTTTCCAAAGTAGTAAAAAATTAAAAAAAGAGTTAAAGGTAGTTCGCTTAGCCGATTCGGGGTTTTTATTATTGTTGTTAATTTTTTTTTGGTCTGCATAAAGTTCAAGTACGTTCACATATTGCCGCCGTGTTTTTTCTTTTTCTTCTTCTTCTTTTTTGTCATTTTATTTCATTCACACATTTAGCACGCATTGTTGTTATTGTTAATTTGTTGTTGTTCTTGGTTTTTTGGGGGTAATGTAAACTTTGTGTTTGTGTGTGTATTTGTGAGTATCTGTGTGCAAACTGTATGACGTCTGACGTGTATTTTTTGGTCTATTCCAAAAAATTATTTCATTCCTCCTCCTCTTGTTTCCTCTCACAAAACAATTTTTTTTGCAAATAACGGAAAACAAATGGAATGCCAACAAAAACAACAAAACAAGTGATTTTTGTGTGATCATTGGAGAATACCACAAGGTGAATGTTTCTGTTTTCACATTATACTTCTTGTTGCGATTCTGCTACTGCTGCTTCTTCTTCCTCTCGACTAACAACAAAGTCCAATGCCGTTATTTATTGTCATCTGCTGTTGACGTTCAAATACAATCCATGCATTCTCTCTGTCTCTCTCTACTACCCTCCTCTCCCATTCACCACCCATTCTAATTAGAAATAATTGCATGTGATTGCAACATTTGTTTCATGTCTGCTAATTTTTACCCCTTTTTCTTGTTGTTGTCGGTTTTGTTTTTTTTTCTGGAGAATAAAGAAATCAAAACAATTGTCGTCGCATTGTCATACCCGACGAAATGGAAAAAAAAATTTGCAAATAAACACGAAGGCGACGACACATTTCCATTGTTTAACTGGAAAAAAAGTGCATTCATGTGATTGGTTGTCTGTCTCTCTGCTATGTGTGGGAGTGTGTGTGTACGTCTCCGTGTGAATTCCTTTCTTTCCTTCCTTTTTTCTTCTTTGTTTGTTATTCTTCCCTTTGTTGTTTTGTTGTGTAAACGTGGTCTCGGCCCGTCTGTCATTTCAAATCTCATTCGTATGGTTTGCGAGCCATAACAGTGATGTTAACTTGTAGGTGTAGAAAAACGTGGAATAAAATGAAACCGCTACGATGTCATAAAATGGTGCTTTCGGTACTCTTTAAATTTAAAACCTGTGATCGGAGCCTTACAGTCGGACATTGCCGACCATATGATACCCTACACAACTACCCAAAATTCTAACTTTCTATGGATCTACATTTCGAGCACATAGACACCTTTAAATATACTGTATAACTCCCCTACCCGTGTACATACAACAACAAAATTGTTATCAATTTATGTTCTTCAGGTGTAAATATATACGCCATGGAATAGAAATTTTGTGATCAAAAGAGTCATATTTATTCCATGATCATACCCCTTTCTATGTGTTCGTGATGTCCGTTCATAATTGTGGGCTCTAGAGCCACCACAAAAACAGACAATAATAAAATTGTTGGTCCATTTCATCCCCATTACCAAAAACAATAAGGACCCCGCCCTACATGCAAAAATTCGTTGCAATTGGTTCATAACTGTGGCTAATTTACTGTGAATACACGTAATAAGAAACACGAGTCATCCTTCAACGTTCGAAGTTGTGATCCCTTGAAAGAATCAAGTCAATAAATTGGAGTGTATATTAAATTTGTCATTCCGTTTGCAATACTTCGAAATATTCACCAGAAATCTCATAAAGTATATATATAAAATTAACCAGATTAAAATTCTATGGGAATTTATGCGTGCCCGTCCGTCTGTTGAAATTACGATAAAGTTCTCAATATTGAAGATAGATCTTTAGAATTTTGCTCATATATTTGCTCATAGGATGTTGATATAATTTCCATATAACGATCCGCTAAATTCTCGATTTTTTGGATATTTTGGCACGTTTTTCAACCGAATTGACAGTATTTTGGTATGTTAAGTTTTGATTGGGTGACACGTCGTCCTACTAAAACTTATAAATATTGGTTGCGCAAAAATTCGCTCGCGAATTATTCAAAATACATTCTTTTCATTTTGTGCTCATTTAACGAACGAATTTACGACGATAAATTCTTTACCAAACGAGCATTCGCCAAAAGAATGTTCGCACACACATAACAAACGAATGAGAGCACACAACAACGATCGTTCGTTTGGTGGTTGAAATTCTTTCTGACATTCTCTCACGAATCAAAACAAACATTCCCGAATTCTCGCGAATGCTCAAAACAGCAACAAGAATAACAGCAAACGTTCGTAAACTCAATATGTTGGACATGTTATTCCACACACTTTCTGTTACACACATTCTTTCGTTGTTTGTGTTTACTTTTTTATGGCATTTTTGTTTGTTGTGGTTTTTAACAGTGCTCGCGTGCATTCGCGAACATTTGTTTTTTGAGTTTTTTCAAAAGAATGTTCTTCAGCAACAAATGCTCGCGAATGAACGAATTGACGACGCTTGCAGCGAAATTTTATCGTTCGTAAATTTTTCGTACAATGCGAACATTCGCGAGAGATTTCAAATGCTTGTTCATTCATTGTAACTTTATCATTCGCGATAAATTGAAAACATTCGAATTTTCACCCATGAGCATTCGTGAGAAATATTGTATTTTAATCATTCTCCACACCCTGGTTTGAAATACGGCTTATTCAGAAATATTCGCGTTTATTTTGAAACAGATAGGTAGGCCACACTTTCTTTATGTCAAATGAGCAGCAATTGTTGACATTCACTCCTCTCTCTCACTCTTTGAGGCATTCTCTCTCCCCATTGTTGTGTCTTGTTGTCATTATTACCGTTTGTTTCTTCCTATTTCGTCGAGCCATATGATTTCGTAGCGAAGTGTTGTTGTGCCAGTGTTCAGTATTTCCAGCTGAAAAAGAAACCAACCGTGTATTTAACCTTTTTTTTATTTTTTGGATAAAAAATGTTTATTTTCACTAAGTTTTGGTGTTTTATATAATATTGTGAAATTCTTGACGTAAAACTGTGTTATGCGACCATTTGAATATTTATGACCGTGTGTGTGTGTGCATGTTACTGCTTTTTGGAATTATTAATCAAAATACCCCCAAAAAATTGTAAAAAACCTTTTTCTATTTTGTTGAAGAAAGAAGAAAAAATAGAAAACAGGGTGTGCCGTCATTTCGTGGAGAGTAATCTGTGTGAAATTTTTGTTTACTGTAACGAAATTTTGGAAACCTTCGAAAGGCGTAGAAAAGAAACACATGTCGGTCGTCTATTGTGTGTTGTGGTGTAATTAAAACAGTGGTGTGGCGAAATTTGTTTGCAAAATTTCAAAGTAAATTTAATTTGTGTTAATATTTAATAAATATTGAAAGTATTATTTTTGAAATATTAAAAAAAGTAGTAAACAAAACAAGTGTTGTTAATAAAAAACAAAGCCATTTCCAGTTGTAACCTCTCATGTGTTGAAATAAAAAATCAAGAAAGTTCCGCAAAGTTTGGCGGTTTCTTTTTAAATTGTTAAAAAAAAAAAAATAAAATATTGTAATATTTATAAAATATTTTTTTTTATTTCTTTAGTTTTGGTTCTCTTCATTACATTCCCTTTAAATTTTTTTATATATGAAAAGAAAATAAACCCAATTATTTTACATTTAAATCACCACAATAAAAGTATTATTTAAACAAAAATTGTAAAAAAAATATTACAACAACAAAACCTGTCTGTGAAATTAAACAAATTAAACATGAAAGTGAAAGTCGATTCCAATACCAATATTTCAAAACTTAAAGTTCAAAATAAAACACCACAAGTTACAACAACAACTCGATCGCTGCAGAAAAAGGAAGTTGTTGTCGATACCGATGAAGAGGAACAACGGCTGCAGGATGAAAACGATGCAGCAGCAACCGCCGAGGAGGAGGCCATTAGCCTGGCAATGCATAAAATAATCGAAGAGGATGACAACGATGTGGTCGATGATATTCTACCCCAGCTGAATATAACATCGTCGTCAATCTCGCCGCCAACAATAACATTTACCTCGACAACATCGCGCAATAATCTTAACGTAAGTAGTAAACAAATAAACTACAACAACAATTAGCGTTTACATTATCGTTTGATATCGTTGAATTAAAAATGAAAAACAAACAAAAACGATTCTTAGAAAAATAAATAAATATAAAAAACCAAAAAAAAATAAAATAAAATAACCTCAATAATTTGTAGCAGGAGGTACCACGGCCATGTACACCCCCGTTTATTTTTCATACGCCATGAAAATTCTTATCAAATCTGTTGCTTTACTGACTGTCGTTTTGTTTGTTTTTTTGTCGAGTAATGCCAATTAAGAGGTTTTCTGTTTGGCGGGAAATATGACCGGCTTAAGGGTTTTTCATTGATGGATGGGAGAAAATATATAAATGTGGATAGTCTTGAAATCGTAGTCGTTCGGCCCGTAGATCTTTCGGAGAATTTTTCTTTCAAACATCCCAAGAACTGTCTCATCTGCTTGCGCAAGTACCCATGTCTCAGATCCATATAACAGCACATGTAGTATCAGCGTCGTCCTGTAAGGTGTGTGTTTGATCTGGCGGGAGGTGGCCTTGTTTCTAAACTGCTTACTTAGACCATTGTAGCATCTGATGGCCATCACAATCCTTCTCCGTATTTCAAAACTGATGTCATTCGTTTTATTTATGGCGGTACCAAGGTATATAAAATCTGTAACTACCTCGAAGCTGTAATTCTCAAGTTCCACAGTTGGTCCGAGTCTACTGGACGTCTTGCGCGTCGATACCATCAGCTTGATATTCTCGCCATTTACTACCAGTCCCACTTTGGCAGACTCCTTCTCAATTTGTTCAAAGGTGGCTGTTACCATTCACAATGTACAGAGTGCCATTTCTGTTCACCTTTGACCTTTTCCAGCAGGATGTTAAAAAGATCACACGACAAACTGTCACCTTGTCTGAATCCTCGTTCGGTATTGAAGGGCTTCGATAGGTCCTTTCCGACTTTAACTGCTGATCTTGTGTCACTCAAAGTTATCCTGCATAGCCGTATTAATTTTGCAGGAATGCCAAACGCAGACATGGCTTTAAACACCTCTGAACGGATAGGGCTGTCGAATGCGGCTTTATAGTCGACGAATTGGTGGTATGAGTCGATGCGTTTTTCGTGGGTCTTTTCCAGGATTTGGCGCAGAGTGAAAATCTGGTCAATGGTGGATTTGCCAGGCCTGAAGCCGATGATGTCATTGACCATTGGCTTCAATCGTTCACACAGCACGCTGGATAGCACTTTATATGCGATGGGAAGTAGACTTATTCCTCTATAGTTGGTACATATCGTCTTGTCTCCTTTTTTGTGCACGGGACACAGGATGCTATGTTTCCAATCATTGGGCATGCATTCCTCTAGCCATATTGTACTAATCAGCTGGTGCGTGCTCCTGACCAGTATGCGACCACCAGTCTTGAATAGTTCGGTTGCTAACCCGTCGGCTCATGCTGCTTTATTGTTCTTGAGCCGATTAATTGCTTGTATATACCGTCATCTATTATTGGTTCTGGGATATCCTCTTCACCGCTACTATTTGATACCAGAAGCTTTTCAAAATGTTCCTTCCAGATCCTCAACACGCTGTCTGTATATGTCACTAGGTTCCCTTCTTCATCTCTACAGGAGGATGTGCCTGCACCAAAACCTTCGGTTTGGTGTTTTACTCGTTGGTAAAATTTCCAGACTTCATTCTGACTCCTGTACATCTCGACTTGCTTACGCTCGCGTTTTTCTTTCTCCCGTTAATTCTCCATCACATTACGTGTTGCTACTGTACGCTGCGTTTTTTCAGATCAATAGCTTTACGACACTCCTGATCGCACCATGGGTTTCTTGGTGGTGACTTTTGGTAGCCAAGTGTTGCTTTTACTACATTTTGTAGGGAGCGGGCAATTTCGCTCATCTACTGGAGTGAGTCTGGAGACGAGGTCTTTTATTCTCCTGTTAACCATAAATCCGCAACCAAATTCATGTCTCGTTTCATGATTTACTTACGCCTGTCCCTTTGGTACATCCGCCAAAGCGAAAACTGCGTCTGTTCTGTACAAGTTGCGCATATTCCGTTTGAGGGGGTTGTCAACATTAGGGAGGCTTGGTTTTCTTTTTCTTTGATTTTTCATAGTAGGTTGGGGTTTCCGAGAGTGGGCAACTAAACCGACGCTTTAACCCATTTTTTATAGTTCTTATGGGTGAACTCGCGGCACATATTAGCTCACTATTTTAACGGGTGAACGGGGGGTCAGTGTCCACAATTGAAATGAAAGAGGGGCCAAGATAAGCCTGGATTTCGCCATGTTAAAGCCAATCAGAGCCGTTGCTTGGATAGTCTTGAAAAAAATATTCTTTAAAAAATCCACGCCTCTAATAGTCTTGAAAAAAATATTCTTTAAAAAATCCACGCCTCTAATAGTCTTGAAAAAAATATTCTTTAAAAAATCCACGCCTATAATAGTCTTGGAAAAAATATTCTTTAAAAAATCCACGCCTCTAATAGTCTTGAAAAAAATAATCTTTAAAAAATCCACGCCTCTAATAGTCTTGAAAAAAATATTCTTTAAAAAATCCACGCCTCTAATAGTCTTGGAAAAAATATTCTTTAAAAAATCCACGCCTCTAATAGTCTTGAAAAAAATAATCTTTAAAAAATCCACGCCTCTAATAGTCTTGAAAAAAATAATCTTTAAAAAATCCACGCCTCTAATAGTCTTGAAAAAATATTCTTTAAAAAATCCACGCCTCTAATAGTCTTGAAAAAAATATTATTTAAAAAATCCACGCCTCTAATAGTCTTGAAAAAAATATTCTTTAAAAAATCCACGCCTCTAATAGTCTTGAAAAAAATATTCTTTAAAAAATCCACGCCTCTAATAGTCTTGGAAAAAATATTCTTTAAAAAATCCACGCCTCTAATAGTCTTGGAAAAAATATTCTTTAAAAAATCCACGCCTCTAATAGTCTTGAAAAAAATATTCTCTAAAAAATCCACGCCTCTAATAGTCTTGAAAAAAATAATCTTTAAAAAATCCACGCCTCTAATAGTCTTGAAAAAATATTCTTTAAAAAATCCACGCCTCTAATAGTCTTGAAAAAAATATTCTTTACAAAAACCACGCCTTTGGATAGTCTTGAAAAAATATTCTTTAAAAAATCCACGCCTTTGGATAGTCTTTAAAAATTTTTCTGTAAAAAATCCAGGCCTTTGGATAGTCTTGAAAAAATATTCTTTACAAAAACCACGCCTCTAATAGTCTTGAAAAAAATATTCTTTAAAAAATCCACGCCTCTAATAGTCTTGAAAAAAATATTCTTTAAAAAATCCACGCCTCTAATAGTCTTGAAAAAAATATTCTTTAAAAAATCCACGCCTCTAATAGTCTTGAAAAAAATATTCTTTAAAAAATCCACGCCTCTAATAGTCTTGGAAAAAATATTCTTTAAAAAATCCACGCCTCTAATAGTCTTGAAAAAAATATTCTTTAAAAAATCCACGCCTCTAATAGTCTTGGAAAAAATATTCTTTAAAAAATCCACGCCTCTAATAGTCTTGGAAAAAATATTCTTTAAAAAATCCACGCCTTTGGATAGTCTTGAAACAATATTCTTTAAAAAATCCACGCCTTTGGATAGTCTTGAAAAGATATTCTTTAAAAAATCCACGCCTTTGGATAGTCCTGGAAAACATATTCTTTAAAAAATCCACGCCTTTGGATAGTCCTGGAAAAAATATTCTTTAAAAAATCCACGCCTTTGGATACTCCTGAAAAATTATTTTCTAATAATAACCCTTGAAAAAATATTCTTTAAAAAAGCCACTCCTCAGATACCCCTTGAAAAAATATTCTTTAAAAAATTTTATATCAAAAAAAATTGCTACCTTTGCCACATTTTGTCCTCCTAGAGAGACTCTGACTGCATTAATTTGTTGTCAAATGTGTGTCCGGGGGACTACTCCGCCATATAGAATAATAATTATTTCATGGAACTCACACACATTTGACGTTGTTATCTTGAATTTATTTTCGTTGTTTATATTTCCTCCCCCCTCCAACTAACTGCTGTAGTGGAGAAAAAAATGGCGCAAATTATTGGCAAAGCTTTTCAATATGTTTTCAATAAAATCTACTTATAGAAAAAAATAAACAAACAACCGAATCGCGACAACAAAAAAATGTTAATCACTATCGTATAGATGTTTGTGTGTGTGTGCGATTAACATGTTGTAAAAATAAAACTTGTTTTTTTTTGCTAATTTAAATTTGTTGTAATTTTCTACAATTGTTCAGTATACAACTCTTCCACCTCCTGATCCTGCCCCCACCTTCCTCCTTAATTACTTCATTAGTTAATTTAATGTTAATTTAATTCTTTAATGTTAATGTAATTTCCCTCAAAACAAACAACAACGACTCGTATTCAGATCGTTGTCCTCTAATAGTACTACGTTTCTGTTTTTTGTGTTGTTGTTATTTGTTATCTATTATCATAGGGTAGTATCGTATATCCCGCATTCATCAACCCTTCCCTAGCTTAATTCACTCAATTGTTTATTTATTCCATTAAAACAATTTTGTTAATTTTACTTATTATTTTTTTGCGTCTTTTTTTATAACTTTTGTTGTTGTTGTCGTAGTTTGGAATGTGTCCGTCGCACCCCTCTCTCTTGGCTGAGGGAATTTCAATTTACACTTTCAACTTTTCTATGGCAACTTTTTTAGACATTTATAGCAAATATTTTTTTCAAATCAAATTTTATTGTTAGTTATTTGTTTCATTTACAAATTTCTCACTTTGTTAAAGACCCTCTCTATTGGTGATGCTAATTTGGCGATTTATTAACATTAAAATTAATATATTAACCATGTTGTTATTTTAGAATGAGATAATGTTAAATTTATATGGATAAATGCTACATGATTTCGCCGAATGATCTAGACTGCATACCAGTTTTACAATAACAGTTTTTATATTGGTTTATTTATTTCATTATAAAAATTAAGGTTGATCGTTTAATGGCCACCACGACCACGCTTCCAGGATAATATCCTTTTCATGAAATTTTTGGATAACCCAATCACAAAGTGGCTGCCTTATTTATTTGATAGCTTCACGAATTATATCTTGAAGTTGAGGTCTTAATTGGAAGCTACTTCGGTCACACGATCTCAAAGAAATAAATCGGTCCGGACGGTAGCCTCATTTTCGAAAATGTAAAGTGCAATGACCCCGCTCGATCACAAGCCCAACAATCGCACGTTGAGGACCTTCAGAAAGCTTAACATCCTCATGTGTGTCATTAACAATTGAGAACAATATCAGTCAAACGACCACCATGACCACTCTTACACTCCTTTTCTTGAAGTTTTACATAACTAAATCGCAAAGTGACTGTCCTATGTTATATATACGACTGACGAATTCTATCTTTGGGGTTTTGAGTCCACTGGACTGGATTGTTTCATCTCCCGCATAACTCAATTCATTCGCCGTAACTAATGATCTCAGCTCAATTTCCAAAAGTTACCAATCAATAACACGCGGAGGATGGAGCGGAAGACTTCTCAACAACAACTCGTGGGTCTACCAAGTCCCTAATGAGATATTTTTGCTTCTCAAAATGATTTTTAGATAGAATTTCATATCATTTTAATGGTGATCAAGCGCCCGGCTTGTAATAAACTTTATAAGACTTATCGCAAGATCTTATGCAGAAAACGGCGAATTTGGAGATGGGAGATCTCGATCATGTGTTCTGTGAAAGGTTTCCTGTCCATGCCAATTTAAATTTGATATCATTTAAAATGTAGAGATTGTGGCATAGACAATACGATTTAAGCCCAATAATCACATCGGACCATAATCCGCATCAAACTATAATATGTTGATGCCAGAGAAAGTTATCATCAATAATTTTTTGGCTACTGTTATGGACTAATTGTCACGAAATTTCGGACTGCGCCACTAGAGGGCTTCCGGTCCATTGTGATCATCCAAGGAAAAGTGTATAAAAGAAGATGTAAATTGGGGATTGAAAAAAAAACATATAAATTTGAAGTTAGGATAAAAACGGTCTACGAGTACAGGTGCACTGTCCCAACCCCTTTAAATTTCTGATAATGTTGTAGATGAAGACGTCTGCAGGCCAACCACGGACACCGACATAGGATATGTCTCTTTCTCTTCCTCACAGATTCTGCAATAGTCCGTAGTCCCACATGATGGTATAAGCCCTGATATTGCAATGTCCAGTAATAACTTCTGTCATTACTATAATTTCGGCTTTGCTCAGATTCAACAGCGAGTTAGTTTATTAGTTCAGTTGACTAAATGGATCTTAACACCTAGGTTCGTTGTGTCTAGGTCTTACGTCAAAGTGGTTAGATAAAGTCAGCGATTGCTAGACCTGTAGATTGTTATCCTCGTCTGCGTTTTCATATCCATAATATTACAGTGTGCTGGTACCCAGCATAGTTGGTAGCTGTTAGGCAGTATTTCGGAAGTTGGTCTGTACTTATTGGCGACCTCAGTCTTAATATTGCAAGATTTAAGCCGCTTTACTATCAACAAAGATAGTTAACGGTTCAAGGATATCAGAATCCAACTCCGCTGCCTTTCAAATCTCAAAGATTTCAGCCTGGAAAACTCTACAGTCCCTATATAGCTTGTAAGTGTACTCAAGACTTAGTCTATCACAGCAAACGCCAGCTGCAGTGCATTCTACCTTCTTGAAGCCGTATGGATAAAAATCCAAAAATCGTGAAATCTTAAAACTGGTGATATATAGTTTTGCCCAATTAATACAGCGCTGGGGATATAAGTGTGGTTTTCTTCCAAATTTTAGTCGATTTTTACGGGATTTATTCTTTAAACCACCAACTTGCTTCAAAAGCATCTAAAATGTCATTCCTGATAATTAAAAAAATTTATAGGTGTAGATATAATCCTATATATAGGTATAACCCTATAAAATTCACAAGGTTCGGTATTTAAGATCAGGGGATCTTAATCTCGATTCTGTGTATGTTTTCATGGCAATTTTCCCATATTTGCGCATGGAGGGCTATAATGGCACAAGACATCCAGGATGCCCTGCAGACATTTGGAATATTTTTGATCTTTACGAAAGGACCCTCATTCCTCTCAGTGAAGTGGCGGATGACGCATTTTTCTCTTAGCTCTCATTTACCATTGTTGAATGAAGCTGTTAATTCATTATAATTATTCATCAAATCCTGGACAAAGAAGTACTCGTTGTTAGGTGATTTTGTCGACTCATTGTCAACCTCCCAAGGACTATCTGTAGGATGAGTCCGACCTACTTTCGGAACAATCAGGTATTGCTAACCAGTTAAAACTGAATACAGTCACATCCACTGTCTTGCTTTGCTTGGACGGCACCACGGCGGATTTGTCGATGGAATAAAGTTACATTTGCTTTCAATTTGTAAATTGTAATGGTTCTCATCATCTTATACAACCATTTGCTTTTTACCTAGGTCTTGCCAAACAGTTCCTTCATTGAATCAAAGTTCGCGTTTAAATGTTCAATGAATTATATTTTCAAGAGCAGCCGAATTCGGGTTGCCTCGTCTTGATGACGCCGGAACTAGACTAAGTTCTCTGTTAAGGTTTCCTTGCTATTTTCCACGTTAGAATAATTCGTATCGATGGAGATGCTATTTTTCACTTTACACAATTACTATTAACTTGTATAAGTTGCACTTTCCGGGGGTTTTGGTACTTGTTAAATTATATAAATCGATCAATGAAATCATAATTATACTCACAAACATAAATAAAAATAAACAAATATATTCCTTTTTTCCCCATAAATTGAATTGAAAGGAGTAGCTAACATTACAGGACCCAAAAATGAATGAGACCATAAATGCGTGAGAGTCTTCTTTTGCCAGTATTTTTTCTTGATATAAAAATGTATTTTATTTGCACAGATATTTGTCCAATTTCCCCTTAAATCATTAAAATCTTTTTGGTCTTGTTTTGCCAATATTTCTTCAATATTGTCTTGATATAATAACGTTTTTAATTTGCATGGGCTCTAAGATATCTTCAGATATTTTTAGCGCTTTTTTAATTCGCGATATTCAACTCTAAAAAGTTGACATCACTTTTTATCGCTCACCATTTTTGCATTGTTCATCGAAAAAAGTATCTTTTTCGTATTTCTTTGTTGTGTCTGGGGATTTTATTGAATGTTTTCTTTTAACATTGAAATTCTTTATACGATGTTTGTGTTTCAGTTTTTTATTTTTGACGTTTTCGTATCTTCGTGTTTATTATTTATTTTCTTTGATTAACATTTTTGACAACGGTTTTGTTGTTTCAAGATTTCGTGGAGAGTTCAAAGAAGAGATACATTTTTAAAGAGAGCTTATTTGTTTTCTCTTGCATGCTACAAATTTTAACTACTCTACCAGGTTATGTGGACTCAACCCTTTTTGAAGGGCTACTCTGTGTTGATAAATTTAAGGAATTCCCCCAAGTTGACATGTGCCATATTTCTCATTTTCTTAATGAAAATGGTTAGAGTTCGTTTTGGGGGTTTTTCTTTTTGTAGGAATTGTATGGCCTATGTAAATTTGTTTTAAGTGACAAATATATATTTGTGTGTATGTACAGAATGACATTTAATTAATGTAATTAATGATATCATACTTAGTTTTGTTGGTTGGTTTTGTTGAAATGGGTTAATTTGGGTATGGGTTAGAGGGGGATAGTGGGTGCAAAGTGAATTAACGTAAACACGCTTAGAACACTTCAACATTAGAAAATAGGATAAGCGGTTGGTTGTCGGCACTTTTGTGTTTAAACATAAATGTGGGTACATTTAAAAACCGTAAATTTTTCAAAAAAGCATGGATTTAATAAAGTAAACTGTGCATATTTTTTCAAAAGGATTTTTTAAACTTTTTTCAAATCTTGGCAAAAAGAGTAAATTTTTGTAAAATAATTTTTCTTCTATTAAAAAAACAGGATTTAAAATTTGTTCAACCCTCAACAAATAGAGTAACTTGGGGACTTGGCAAAAAGTGCAGATTTTTTTTTAAGTCGAAGGTTTTGTAATTATTTTTTGAAGCGTCAACAGACGGCTCGAGTATATTTACAAATATACAATTTTGAGTCTTAGCAAAAAGCTTTTATATTTTTTTAAATAAATATTAAGAGTAGAATAAATAAAAATATTTCTTTAAGTCTAAGCAACTGGCTTAGATTTTTTAGGTCTAACAAAATGGGTAGATTCTAAACAAAATATTTTTCGAGCCTTAGCAAGTGACGTATTTTTTTAAATTTATAGTCTTTGCAAATTCTTTAGATTTTTAAAGTATTTTTTAAACCTTGGCAAAGGACCTAAATTCACCGTGGGTTGTGTTGTGATTTTCAGCTTTCGACTCGAAATGTACAAATAATTAAGTTTTCGGCCCACTTCATCCGAAAAATTATTATCTGATCATCACCTAACATTTTAGGCGTTGTCCTTGACCATAACTGGAACCTCATGGAACATTTCAAAGCCATCAAGCTATATATCCGCCCTGAAGTGTGGTAATAGGTTACTAAATAATATTTGAATACGTAAGCACTTGTAAATATAAATAAATATATTTAGGTAATACGTAAGCACCTGACAATATAATTGGTATGAATTTAAAGGCCAACCACTCCTCTTGGATATACTATCAACTTCTCGGGCCTATGTCCTTCTGGAGTAAATAAATACGCCATAGAATACAAAATTTGTAATTTTTCACACAAAAGTCAGGGTCCATTTGATCCGCTAAATATTGACCGATCTTTATCAAAGCAAGTATGTTTATTCTTTGGGAGATCCCCTTCTCCATTTGAAATGTTTGGGCCATTATTGCCGCCTCTGGAGCGACCAGAAACCAACAAAAATTAAGTATTTGGTCCATTTCATCCCCTAAATATTAACCGATCTTTACCAAAAACAATAGGGTTCTTCATTAGCCAAAACTTATCATACATGCCAAATTTCGTGAAGATTAGTCCATAACTGTGGCCTGTATCGTGTTTACAAATTATAATGGACAGACGGACGGACAAACATGTCGAGATATGACGATCGGTATACTAAAAGGTGGGTCTAGGACCAATATTTCGCGGCGTTGCAACCTCTTGGGGCTGCACAATGCTATAATACCCTGACACATAGTTATGTAGGGTATAGAAAGATATTTCTTCAAAGGGGAGGATTTTCATGTCTCAGAAAAAATTAATATTTTTTCAAGGATTGTATTTTTAAAAATATTTTCTCAAGGATCAGTACAAGGTGTAGATTGTTACAAGGCGTAGATATTAAGGTCTATAAGGTCTATAAAGTTCAGTTAATAGAAGACAGTCGATCGATAACATCGTCCTGTCTTCTGATAGGTCAGGGCTAATTTGACCCATAACCACCTCGGTGGCTATGTAAATAAGAAAAATTGTCGCATGTGAGCCTTATAAAACCCACTTTGATGCGATAATGGGGTTATCGAACCTGCATTTAAAATTGTCATTAAGAATCGAGGTCATGGACGCCTTAATCTCTACTATTGCAATGGTGTCAAATTGAAAGAAAGAAGGTCTTTCTCAAATTATAAAAAACTACGATTTTCGTAAAAGGTTTTGAAATTGATCTCATGGTAGAGATATTCGGCCCCCATATCAAGACGTCACATTTTGTATACAAATTTGAGCCTTAAGAATTATAAACTTCAGTTATCATAGGAACTCAAGCCGGACGATGATTAGGAATTCTATGGGAAAAATCATCTTAACAAGCAAAAAGTCCCATTTGAGACTAGAAGACCCTATAACTTATTGTTTAACTCTCTATTCAGAACGTGGGAATGATTGGTTCGGTTTATAGTTCAAGGGATTCTTTAGGTTTTACTTTTTTCGAAAATGAGACGAATGGAGGCCTCTATCGAGTGATATTTTTTTAGGGTCAGAGTTGAATGGTGTTGATGTGAAGAACGTTTATTTTTAATACAACGGTGCTATATGTGTGACACAAGCAATGAGACCATTGCTCTTTTACCTGAAAGTTTTCTCTCAATGAGGTGTTCACAATTGGCCACCGAGATCTTGTGATGCGACTACTTTCTTTGGAGTTACGTCAAGGATAAGGTTTACTCCATTAAGCCAGCATGGGACTAATACCTCAATGAAAGAATCCATGAGACTATCTAGGACATAGAGATACACTTTGCGATTTGCCTCTACCAAAATACATGGAAAAAATACGGTCAGTTAGCATGCTCGTGATGGCAATATGTCTTATACGGCTTTTCATTATGAACGGCGTACCTTCCTCTTCATTTGAAATAAATATCAGATCCTTTGAATGTTATTGAAAACCCCTGTATTTTCAAATGACGTGGATTATTTTTTTTTAAATATTAGTACACACGAAATATAATGTACGACGATTGTCCACAATTGCCTTTGTCCATTAGGATTTTTAAATTATAATTGTCAAAATGTGCCAACCCCATAACACCATCTGCGAAGAACTTCCATACCTAGTGATTACGAAAATTCCACCCCCAAAAATACGTTGTATCTCCAACAACAATAATTTCAATCGAAAATCAATAGAAATAAGCTGGCGAACAAACATAACAATCAATGTCAAGGTCACACAGATGGTGTGGTGTGTGTATTATGGGGCAAGTTGGTGTTGCATATTGAACATGTAAACAATGTCATGAACAATGAAAACACAACCAACAACAACGAAAAAATACATTACACGACAATGTCAATGCTATAACACAAAAATCATACCTCTCTCACATCCACACCCCACACAACATCCATTCGCAAACTGGAGGATACAACAAAAAACAAAGTGTCAATAATATTGAAATAAATGTGTGACTAGCAAGCCGTGCAACACCTCATCACTTTGTATGGAATGACAGAATAGCTGTCACCTAGAAAAAAAATTCTATGCAACGCTTTCATGATGATGATGGTGCTGGTGATGGCAAACGCTTAGTTGATAATAATGACAGCCAGGCAGTAACGTTTAAGTCACGATTACATGACAAAGGTTATTAGTCGACTAAAAAAGCAACAACAAAATTTCACAAATGACAAATAATAATGAAGCGATTTACATACAAACAACAAGTCAATAAATAATAACATTTAAATGCAGTCACATTTGATTACTTCACCCCCATATCGAATAATTTGAATTTATATTTTGCTGGCGGAATTGACAAAGACACAATTTATTGCTGTGGTCGAGGTCAGGTGCAACATTTGCATTCGATCAGGTTGGTAAAAATTCTTGATGATGGTGATTTTACTTTGTCATGAATATAGAAACCTAAATTTGTATACCCTACACCGCACTATGGTACAGGAAGAAATAAGATAGTCCCACCCGGAAGAGGAAAACAAATGACCATCACATGTACGCTTTGAGGACCATTAGATTAGATTTGGGACAACCAACTTGTAAAGGGGCTGACCTATGACATCGATAGCTTCAAGAATTCAATTTGAATTTTCGCTGGGATTTTAGCGTAAGCCTTATTTTTCTAACCTGGACGAAGTCGCAGTAAAGATGTTTTTTGACGAAATTCCAGATAATAACCCCATTTTCTGCCCCTTCCGACCAGGGTCCTTCAAAATATACCAATGAAGATTTTATTTTTATACCCTACACAACTATGTTTTCAGGGTATATTATAGCTTTGTGCAGCCCCAAGAGTTTGTAACGCCGCTAAATATTGGTCCTAGACCCACCTTTAAGTATACCGATCGTCATATCTCGACTAGCTGAGTCGATCTAGACATGTGTGTTTGTCCGTCTGTCCATTATATTTTGTAAATACGATACAGGCCACAGTTATGGACCAATCTTCACGAAATTTTGCATGTAGGATGGGTTCTGACCAATGAAGACCCCTATTGTTTTTGGTAAAAATCAGATAATATCTAGGGGATGAAATTGACCAAATACTTAATTTTTATCGGTTTTTTTCTGGTCGCTCTAGAGGCCGCAATTATGACCCAAACATCGCGAATTTTTACATAGAGAAGGGGATCGGGCCAAAGAATAAGCATGATAAGGATCGGTCAATATTTAGCGGGTCAAATGGACCCTGACTTTTGTGTGAAAAATTACAAAATTTGTATTATATAGAGTGTAAATTTACCCTTGAAGGACATAGACCGGAAAAGTTGTTGGTACATCCAAGGGCAGTGGTTGACCTTTAAATTGATACCAAATATATGGTCGTATGTACTCAGATGTAGGAGTTACACTTAAATATTTACAGGTGCTTATGTATTCAGATATTATTTAGTAACCCTTTACCACACTAGAGCGCTGATCGCTTTAAAATGTTCCATGAAGTTCCAGTTATGGTCAAGGATAATGCCTACAATTTTCGGTGACGATCAGATAATAATAGTGTGATGAAGTGGACCGAAAACTTAATTTTTTGTGCTTTTTCGAGGCTCCAATGGAAATAATAAGAACACATGACAAGGGAAGGGAATCTGCACAAGTAATTAGAAGATGGTCCAGATGGTTCAAAAATCGCGAAATATTACCAAAGCTCAGAATATAGATTCACAGAAAGTTAGTTTTTCGTGGAAGTTGTGTAGGGTATCATATGGTCGGCTCCGTCCGACTATACTGCTCCGCTCACTGGTTATTTTATATACTTTGAGTTCTAAATACAGTGTCTTATAATGTTCACAGGTATTTTGTTGACTTATTATATATTTCGGACACATATGTTCCCCCGAAATGGGTGGTACCCCATTTGACATTATAATCGGTCATCTTAAATTTTGCCAAATTTCATTTGAGATTTGGTTTTGCAATGGGTCAAAAATAAAAATCTTACGACCGATAGTGTTACTGTCGCGACGCTTGCCTTTAATTAACGTCTGGCGGCGGCAAAACAAGGCAACAACAAAAACAACTAACATTTAAGCTAAAACAATGAAGCAATCAGAAAACACCTTTTGTTTCGAAACAATAAAAGAGGCAGGAATATACAATATTTACGCTATTATTATAGCCATATGTATTCGAATGGCCAGTTATATTAGAATACTACAGTAGGTGACAACTGTAAGTTCGGCAATTTTATATTACCTTTGGGAAAATATTTTTTTTTTTTTTATGGACAGATTTGAAATAGGACAAAGACCTTCATTGAATGACAAAGTGGGTACTTACAGTTTATATTCAATTTTGCCCGTTTTGTAAAAAAAACCTGTAGAATCAGGATAGGATATTTTTTAGTAATTTTTCACATAGTATAAAATTCTATATAAAATTCTGGTGCCACAACTTTTGATGAATGTGCCTTACAAAGATCAAGTACAATTAAAATATGTAAAAAAGTGTCAGTCGATGATGACGACAGATATACATATACCATCATCCTATGGTTTGCGGAGGCCTACGGAATTACACAGGTTTTATTAGGTTGAGGAAAATTAAATCCATTCGGCCGGTGAGTCGAAAATGTCTATAAAAACCTGAACATGATCGAAGTCGACCGGCATGTTAGCAGTCATAACCTCGCCCAGAAGCTAAAAATCGGTCATAAAACTGTTTTAAACCATTTACACAAAGCTGGAATCAAAATGAAGCTCGATGTTTGTGTGCCACACCAATTAGCAGAAAAAACGGATTGAGGAAGAACCATTTCTCAAACGGATGGTGACTGGAGATGAGAAATGGATCACATACGATAACCCTGTGCGAAAACGATCGTGGCCAAAGAGCGGTGACGCACCTCAAACGGTGGCCAAACCAGGACTAACGGCCAGGGAGGTTCTGTTATGTATTTCGTGTGACTAGAAGGGGATTATTTACTATGAGTTGCTTCCATACGGCCAAAAGTTAAATTGTAACCTTTATTGTAAACAACTGGACCATTTGAAGATATCAATTAACCAGAAACGGCCAGAATTTGCCAACAGGTGAGGTGTCGTGTTCCACCAGGACAACGCTAGGCCACATACATCTAGAATGACTCGACAGAAACTTTTGGTAAAAGTATTGCAATTTGGAAATTTCGGATCAAATCGGACATTCAATTCGTTTAATCTTTTCAGCAAAATTTGATAATTTTTTAGGGGAGGTACCAGAATTAGTGGACCGATATCCTCCATCTTTAAACTTTATATAAGTTTGGAATATATTGAGGGTATAACGAGTATAACTTCGTTAAGTTTAGCAACACCGAACTGTTTACACCCTTCACCACGAGGTGGACATTCAAAAATACTTTAAATCGGTCGGGACCTTGAAATCATTAATTGCTTTTTTCCATTAGCTGGCTTATAACAGAACGCTTGTTCCATACGTCAAACTTAAAAATGATTTCCATGCGCGTCGGTCTCGTGTGCATCTCATCCAATTTGACATATCATTTCCGAGAGGCGAGAGGCCTTGCTCTTGAGTTGCTTTTGTTGCCTTGCTCTTGAGTTGCTTTCTCAGACCACTTAAGATCTGTTGGCCAACATCCTCTGGATGTCAAAGCTGCTGTTATTAGTTTTGTTTATGACGGTACCGAGGTATATAAAATCGTTCACTATCTCGAAGCTGTAGTTTTCAAGTTCCACAGTTGATCCGAGTCTACTGGGCGTCTTACGCGTTGATACCAATAGCTTGGCCTTCTCGCCATTTACAGCCAGTCCCAATTTGGCAGACTCTTTCTCAATTCGTTCAATGGTGGCTGTTGCCGCTCGAAATGTTCGACACATTATATCGCTGTCATCGGCGTTGGCGAGTAACATATGCTGTTTGGTGTACAGAGTGCCATCTCGTATGACCTTTTCCAGCAGGATGTTAAACAGTGTCACCTTGTCTGAATCCTCGTTCGGTATTGAAGGGCTCCGAGAGAACCTTTCCAACGTTAACTGCTGACCTTGTGCAAGTTAAAGTTATCCTGCATAGCAGTATTAATTTTGGCGGAATGCCAAACCCAAACATGGTTTAAACTCCTCTGAACGTATAGGGCTGACAAATGCGGCTTTATAGTTGACGAACAGGTGGAATATGTCGATGTGCTTTTCGTGGGTCTTTTCCAGAATCTGGCGCAGAGTGAAAATCTGTTCAATGGTGGATTTGCCAGGTCCCAAGTCGCATTGGTATGACCCAATAATGGCATTGACCATTGGCTTTAGTCGTTCACACAGCACGCTTTAATTGCATTATGTGTAAATCATTTTTTGGATGTGCCACTTCGGTTAAAATTGTAATAATATCGAAAATGTGGCAGGACCTTTATGTAGGGGCTATAGTGGACAAATCACAGCCACTGCAATGGGAATATTCCTTCAAATCACAAATTTCAAAATATAAAATTACAGTCACTTTGGTTGAAACGCGTGCCCAAACTCCCCAAAATGCCTAAATTTTGAATGTATACCCTATAAGGGACCTACCCTTAAAATTTAACCAATTTTGGTTATTTTTAGTTAGAAGATTTTCTACCCAGTGACACCCCATAATACCAAATTGCAGCTGATTAAGTTGAACAAATCTGTTCATATGCTTATATTGAGAGTAGCGCCTACAAAGAAAAACATTTTTAAGAATATTGTCATAATTCCATTCATTATTTTTTGCATATTGTTGATGTAACGGGTAAAATTTCTTATAATCGTAATAAAGTCATAATATTATCAAAAATATGTAAACTGTTCATAAATATCAAGTTTATTTTCTTTCCTTGTACTTACAACTATTTGCGCTTATATGTTATACTCTTCTTTGTTATTCTGCCGAATTGCTATAATAAAATTCGCATATGTATTTTCCAAATTATTTTGATATGAATTCCAGATATGATAAGTGTTGATACGATCAACATGACCTACCAAACACACTCCAAAGTTGTTTCTCTCTCTCTCTCACTCTGACAAGTAACTAGTTTCTAAAGTTTTATGAATTGTATTCATAAAATGCAGAAATCCGGACATTGAAAACATTTTCTAAAAATTATTCATATACTGTATGAATTATTTTTTTTTTGCGATTACCCCGAAACATCGGACAATATTGATTATTTCTGGTAGAAATGTTTTCTGCTTAATTAGAATCAATTGGAATAATAACTCAAAAATTTGACCTATGGTGAATTTGTCTTTATGGTGAATTATTAATAATTACTAGCTAAGGGGTTTTTTCTGTATAAATAATTTTTCACCCCAAGATCATGACGATTTTATGTCATAGTATTAATTATATCAAATTATATACAAATATTTATATACCTCCTATATAAAAAACCACCCTAATATTTTTCGCAATTTATCCAAATTTTGAAAATTTTAAATATTTTTTTCTCAAAATTCCCCATTTTATGTCAAGGCTGAGAAAAATACTCCACACTATTTGTCCATGTATGCGGTGGTGGCGTGGTGGTAGCCAGCCAGCATGTTCGAAAAAAGATTTAAAAACGATTGATATACCACATATGGCTTAAATGATCACCAATGATAATAAATACCAGTCATTCACCACTACTACGGCGCTACTGCTGTTGCTGGCTGTCTATAATCAATTTTGACACCCACTGTATTTTTTTACTGGTCGTGTCGACGTTTTTTTTCTCAATTTGTAAACAAAAATTTTAAATATTCAACATTTGGTCATTTCAATTGATTTTTTCGTTTTTGTTGTCGATTTTATTTTGTGTGGCATTGTATTCGAATATTATAGTATTTATGCGGTAGATTTTTGCTTTTTAATTTTCAAAGCTGCTGCTGCTTCTTCTTCTGCTCTCCACTTTAATGACATCATTTCCATAATATTATGGCATTCATGCATGCACACATACATACATATGTGGTAAGGAGTTATTTTTGTTATTGTCGTTTTTTATAATTTTTCAAAAAACTTTTGTTGTGACTGCCTCCATTGAACCTCCACAATAGTTTCAGGTAGTAATTTGTTATGGCCTTATTTTTTCTGGTGGAGCTTAAAATTGTTGCTCTTTGGATTTCTCAGCGAATTATACAGTTTATTGGTAAATCAATATTTCATATAACAATAGAAAAAAATATTTTTTGTTTTTGAAAAAGTTATTATTGTTTTCCTTTTTGTTTAACTATTCACATGCTCAATTGAGCTTTGAACGCTTACTTAGTTTTGTTGTTCTTTGTCCCTCCCATACAAAACCGATCTCAGGTTTCATTTCAATGTTTTTTTTCGATATGGCAGGAGTTTGTTTACACAAAACATGTGTGCTAATTTAATTTTTATACATATGTATATACATATATTTTTTGCATATTTCGGTCATGCTTAAACTTGTTTTTTAAATTTTTTGTTTGATTCAAATGTGCATTCAAAATCAAGTCCGTTAAACAAACGTTGATTTAATCCTCTAATTCGATTTTATTTCATCATCGCCATAACCAGTTTTTGTTGCGATTTGTCGTCATGATCTAAGCATTTGTTTTATTGGCGGGACAGGATTAAGAGACTTATTGTTTTAAATAATACATTTAAGAAAAATATAATAATTTATAAACACATGGGTAACCAGACACCCATGCATTTATAAATTTTTACTTCAATTTTTCAATATATAAATATTCACAATTCGAAAAGGATTATATTTCTAATCCTAGAAACTGTAGATTTTATATCCACGTTCAAAGAGTGCAACTTCCATAGATTGAAGGCCAAGGTATTTTGGAGTGGGTTTGTCTGACATCCTGAAAATATATTGTTTTCCTTACCTTTAAATCTTTGAATAGAATATCTCATTACAAATGTATCATAACAGTTCAGAAAACTTCTTAAGCAAGGGACATAAAAATATATTTTTTTGTATTTCCGTTGTAATCTCTCCGATTGAATGTAAGAAAAATTTGAGCTAAACCTTGGCTCCCACTTTTCCGACATGTCTCATTCCGTAAAGGACTAATTCATAGGAACTATCGGCATATAGTTCTGTTTGCTACAGTCATTCATCTCTCGTTCACCTAGTCCACTTTGCTCCCATCGTTCCCGAACGAATTAGTTTAAACGAACTATTTCCTAAAAGGAATCATTGGTTTCTAGTTCATTTTTGCTCCACCCGTTAATTTTTGATCACGTTTACCCAATTCCGTTTGCTTCAAGCGTTCATCTAGATCTTATTCTGCAATTAGTTCATCGACCGAATTTACTGTCGTGTACCAATGAAAGATTGAACTAAACGAAACTATGGAAATGAATGAATGAACTAGTTCCTTTATAGGAAAGATCGGTTTTGAGATCGAACCGCTTCAGCAACAAGATTGCCCTATTCGACCTCAAAAATGTATTTCTAAAAGTAGTTCCTAGGGAAATATTTGCAGCGGGGACATTTGGTTCTAGATCATTTTACATACACATCCACCTAGTTCCGTTTGCTCCACTCGTTCATTTAGAATTACTCTTTCAATTAGTTTACTCGAATGAACTGATGTGTACCAATGAGTGACTGAACTGAAAGGACCTTCGGAAGTAAACGCACATCGATTGCCCAACTCTACAATATTGTAAATACTGAGTTTTTGAAAACATTATTTCAAACAGGTAATACATGTTTTCTATTGTACAGTTGTTCCGCAGTGAACTAGTTGAATGGGAATATTCCGCGAAATGAACAATAAGTGTCTACTTACTTTTGCCCCAGTCGTTTATTTTTTATCTCATTGCAACTAGTTTCATAAGCTCCAATCGTTCATTCAGATCTTCTTGTTCAGATAGTTCATCGACCGAATGAACTGATGTGTACCAATGATCTATTGAACTGAAAGAACCTATGGAATTAAAGGAAAGTTCTAGTTCCTTTTTAGAAGCGAATCGAAAAATATCAAAAACTCGATTGCCCCACTCTAGAATATTGTAAATTTTGAGCTTGGGAACCAATATTTCATTCAAATCTTCTTGTTCAAATATTTCATCGACGGAATGAACTGAGGTGTACCAATGATCAATTGAATTGAAACAACCTTTGGATATAAAGGAAAGTTCTAGTTCCTTTTTACAAGTGAATCGAAAAATATCAAATAGATTCAGTAATTCGATTGCCCAACTCTAAAATATTGTAGATATTGAGTATAGGAACCCATTATTCCAAACGGAAAACTACATCGTAAAGTGTCTCCTATTGTAGAGTTGAATTATTCCGCAACAGACTAGATCAAAGGAAGTATTTTCCAAAAGGAACAATTGGTTTTGAGTTAATTTTTGCTTCAGTATCATTCATCGTAGGGTTTCCTCCAATAATTCATATAGATCTTCTTGTTCAATTAGTTCACCGAATGAACTGATGTGTGCTAGTGAAGGACTGAACTAAATGAATGAACTATTTCCTTTTAATGAATTGATTTAGCAAGACGATCGTAGATATCGTAAAGAGTGAGTTTTGTAGCTAATTGTTCCAAACAGGTAATATGTCGAAAGTGTTTCTATTGAAGATGGTTTTCTATTGTAGGGATGCATTGCTCCGGAGCTATGTAGTTCCATGGAACAATTCCGCAAACTGAACAGTTGGTTCCTAAATCATTTTATTGCTCCAGTCCTTCATTTTTGCTTACGTTAACCTAGTTCCGTTTGCTCCAAAGATCATTAAGATCTTCCCGTTCAATATCTTCATATTGACGTGTACCAATGCGCGATTGATCTGAAAGGACCTTCGGAACTAAATGGATATTCTAGTTTCTTATGAGAAGCGTATCGAAAACGATCGAATCGACTCACCTACTATATTGTCCAATTTTACCGCATTGTATAAAATGAGTTTTGGATTCCATTATTACAATCAGGTACTGCATCGTAAAGTTTTGCCTCTTGTAAAGTTGCATTTTTTCCGTATCGTACTAGTTCAATGGATCTATTCTACAAAAGAAATAATCGGTTCCTTGGCCTATTTTGTCCCAGTCGTTCACCTAGTCGTCTGCTTTCTTTTAATCATCCATCTACATTCTTTCGTTCAATTAGTTCATTATCCTAATGAACTGACGTGTGCTTATGAACGATTGAACGAAGAGGAACTATGGAACTAAATGAATGAACTAGTTCCTTTTGAGCAACGAGTCAGCAGTTTTTTATATCTTCAAATAAATTGAAGTAATAAATAACAGACACTTAGGTGGGAAAATTCCTGTAACGAATATATTGGCTTAGTACAAACGATGAGATTTTTCTGAATTTTTTTTTCCAGAGATAGGTATTTTTACCCTAATTAAGGGGATATCCTTTTTTTCATGGGGGACGTACCCGGTTACCCAGTTATTTGACCCGGAAGTTCGGGTACGTGTACCCGGTTATATCCTGTTCTACGAATTCGCTTTATATAACCTGGGTATCATTTTAAAGCTTATAAAAATACGTTTACATTGAGGTGTGATATGATGAAAATTCGACACATTTTCTTTGACAAAGGAGAAAATACAAGTCAAGCGGCTAAAATCGTGAATGGTGTTTATGGTTCCGCAACTGTAACAGCCAATTATGTGCAATTTTGGTTACGTAGAATCCGTTTAGGAAATTTTGATGTTAAAGATGCACAGGTAGACCGGTCGTCGAAAATGTCGATAAAATCGGAGAAATGATCGAAGTTGACCGGCATGTTAGCAGTCGCAACATCGCCCAGGAGCTAAAAAAACGACTATAAAACTGTTTAACCCATTTACAATTGAAGAGAAGCGGCCAGAATTGACCAACAGGAGAGTTGTCGTTTACCACCAGGAAAACACATCTACAGTGACTCGCCAGAAACTTCGGGAGCTTGGTTGGGAAGTTTTAATGCATCCGCCATACATCCCGCTCTTGGCACCAAGCGATTATTATGATTTTTTTGCCTTGCAAAATTTATTTAATGATAAAAATTGGTATCTAGGGAGGATTGTGAAAATCGGCTACTAGACCTTTTTGCAAATAGAGAGCAGGACTTCTATGTAAGAGGCATTATGAAGTTAGCTTTTAAATGGCAAAAATAATACATCAAAATGCTGCATATTTGACCCAAATCGGGCATTCCGAAGCATGTTATTTCATATAAAATAACTTTTTCCCTAACCTAATATTATTTTTTTCTATAAAAAAACCTCCAAATAAAAAAGCAAGTCCTCGTTTAATTTAATGGATTTTGAGTGGCCATCTAAATTTGAAGGGCTAATGCTGTAAATTGGGCCCATACTCCTTAGATGTTCATTCTGTTCCTACACCTCATTATTATATTGTGGATTAATGATAAAAATTGGTATCTAGGGAGGATTGTGAAAATCGGCCACTAGACCTTTTTGCAAATAGAGAGCAGGACTTCTTTGTAAGAGGCATTATGAAGTTAGCTTTTAAATAGCTTTTAAATACTGCATATTTGACCCAAATCGGGCATTCCGAAGCATGTTATTTCATATAAAATAACTTTTTCCCCAACCTAATATTATTTTTTCTATAAAAAAAACTCCATTTAAAAAACCAGCTCCTCGTTTAATTTAATGGATTTTGAGTGGCCATCTAAATTTGAAGGGCTAATGCTGTATATTGGGCCCATATTCCTTAGATGTTCATTCTATTCCTATACCTCATTATTATATTGTGGATAACAAATATTTTTATTTATAGATTCATCAAAAACATGACCTCCGGAAATAGGATCAAAACTACTGTAAACAAAAAAATCCTTAAATATTCAATAAAACGAGAAAAACAAATAGCAACTTAAACAAACAACTTTATTACTTTCATTCTCTAGGAAAACCACATTCTTATTCAACTGCCAAAAAAATCCCACCTCTTTGCAATCCCCTTATAAAAAAGACAAAAAATATAGGGAAATGCTTTCACTTACGAACAAATATTTTATCTACATTCATTTGTTCGTTGATTTTTTATATATATTTTTTTGGCTAGTAACAGAAAACTTTCATGCAATGACAACAAACAAAACCAACCATCCAACCAACGACCACGACGACAGAAAAAATCATAAAAAAATAAAACTCCTTCGAAATGAAATTCATTTATTTTATTCTGACGAAATGAAAGAAAAAAACATTTTTTGGCGCCGGCAATGAAAATCTCATACCCCAAGGACAATTTGATTGTGTCTAGGATTTTTGGTTTCATTTTCGTTTTTTTTTTTGCTTTTTTCGATTTAATAATTCCAAGAAAAATGGCGGGAAAAACAAGACACGCAACGCAATGCAGAGAATGTGCGTGAAAATTGTGGATTTTTTCCTAAGAAAATCCCATAAAGTTTTACCAAACAGTTTCGAAAAGAGGATAACGATGATAGCGACAACACAAGGATGTAATAAATGGAATTATAACTTCAAGAACAACGACAGCAGCAACAACGACAGAAAAAATGACGTCAACTTGACGACAAACGGTTTGTAGAAATATTTGAGTTAACTTTGGTAATGGGAAAAGTGGCAAGTGTGTTTTTAAAGAACCAAAACTTTAATAGATAGACAAATAAATCATGAGGAAGGAGCGTACTGATAAATTATTTAAGGGGTTGCATTTGCTGTATATTTCTTAAATAATATTAAAAATTTAAATTCCTATAAAAAAAAAAATAAATTACTACAAATATGTAGAGAAATATTTCCCTAAAATTATTTATAGAAAAATTTTAAATAATATTTTCTATCACAAAAAATGTCAGTAACAAGCTAATTAGAAAAAATACAATGAACTTTTTTCTATGGAATAATTTGTCACCAACAGAAAATGGTTTAGGGGTATTCCGAAAGGAATAGCATCTAATAAAAATAACATAAATTTCTCAAATTTTGGAGCTCTAAGGACTTTCTAGGAATCATGAGGATATCATATGTTCACTTTAAGGGAACCCCACCCATTCTCGACTTTAATTTTTCAAGATTTTCAATGGGCTGGTAAATCAATACCAATGCTTGTTAAGGTTTGTAACTTTGCACATATATATTTGAAGATTTAAAAAAGAAAAAAAATAATTTACAAAAACATTTTGTTAATGTTTTGTTGTTGTTTTTTGTAATTAAAGAAAAGTCCTTATTTTCGGTGGCGGGCATGATAACACCTCACTGGAACATCGGAATCCGAAAATTGCAACGGTGTTAGAAAGAGTACATGTCTGGCTCTCGTATGAACTAGGATTATTGACTTCGCTCTAAAATTAACAAAATGGCGGACCTTTGAAAAAATATTTTTGGAAAATCGCCGATTTTTGACCAAAAACCAAGTTAAAAAATAAGGAAGATCTTCACCGATTGGCTTTATCCTAGTTCATACGATAGCTATACACTCACAGAGAAACGTGTAAAAATTTGGAATCGATTGGATTATTAGTTTTTGAGTTATCGTGCCTGCCATTCGCAAAAGAGAAAAACGCGTTTAAAGTTTGAGAAGCCCTTTAGCCGTCACCTGATGCTGACACAATAAATCGGCTATATGTTCAAGAGTTCTTGAGATTTTCACTTGAAATTTTGTAGGGACATTCTTGAATTAGTGTAGAATCGAATTAAATCAAAAAAATTTTGACCCCGAGAATGGGGGGTCCCCTTAAGAACAATTCTGCCTGTAATTTCCAAGTAATTTTTATAAGACCTGATCAACTAATGAAAATTGTTTTTTTTTTTCAAAATATTCTCGAGGATTATTTGTAATTTTTATTATTCGCTCAAACTAATTGTTGAAGCTCTTCCTCCAATCCGATTGAGACACCCCCAAGAAAAGGGGGGTTTCGAACGCTACAATTTTAGACCGTGAATATCGTTTAAGACACATGTTTGTGATATTTGAGAAGAGAAATAAGTAATTGAGTTCAAGTCAGGGCTGACCTATCCATTCGTGGCATAGTGTGGCATTGTCATGGTACATAATGATCTCTATTCGTTTGTCTCTATTCGTATTTTCCCCAAGTCTTAGGGAAAACAAATAGTGTTTACCATTTTGAATTCAAACTGTTCTGCGTTGGGTCATAAGAACGTTCGCTACATAAGCCGAAGAAATAGGCGATCATTTGCTTCGAAGACTGGAAGACTTCGAAGACTCATATGGTCCATCAATTACTTGTTTTCGGGCATATATCCATGATTCGTCACCATGACGGTCTTATAAATGTCTTTCGAAGGACCATGATCACATTTCTGAAAATGTCTGTACGCCAACCGAGAGATTGTAAGATTTTTGAGAGATTGTAGTATTGTGCGGGATCCATGGTCAGGATTTTGTGACATATCGAATGTAGGCTGATAAAAGAAATGCGGAACGATGCCTTAATCTCATGGTATGTCTCATGGCGATATCGATATCATATCCTTTTCCTTTCTTCGATATTCTCACAAATACTACCTTTGAGGTCTTAAATGAACGGTGGAGGTTATTGAAGTAGACCTTATATTTCAAGTTGCACTAAAGGAAGAATTTCCATTCCGTTAAATCGCAATACCTCGGTGGTCGATTGACATAACCTCTTCGAGAGATAATACGATTCGGTAACTTTTCCGTAAATGAATAATGATTTCGTTTCGTATCGTCGTATATGTTGCTTGTCTAGAACTATCCAACTCCGACTTGTAAAAAATGATCTATCATTTTTAAAAATATACACTTCGACTAACCTCATTTTCGAAAAAAGTATGGTCCCAGGCCATTATCCTTATTATCTCTCTTGGAGGATGGAGTGGCTTCTCAAAAACAACGCAATGATTCTCCAAGCTTTAGATGCCAAAGTTATGCACATTGATGAAGTTATCTGCTACGATGGCCAAACGGAATGAGATAGACCGATTTCTTAAACGGATGGTGACTGGAGATGAGAAATAGATCAATGCGATAACCCTGTGCGAAAACGATCGTGGTCAAAGAGCGATGAAGCACCTCAAACGGTGGTGAAAACAGGACTAACGGCATTTGGTGGGACTGTAAGGGGGTTATTTACTTTGAGTTGCTTCCATATGACCAAACACCAAATTCTGATATCTACTCTCAACAACTGGAATGTTAGAAGATAACAATTGAACAGAAACGGCCAGAATTGGCCAACAGCAGAGGTATCGTGTTCCACCAGGACAACGCTGGCCACACACATCTACAGTGACTCGCCAGAAATTCGGGAGTTTGGTTGGGATGTTTTAATTCATCCGCCATACAGTCCGGACTTGGCACCAATCGATTATCATAGTTTTCTTGCATTGCAAAATTTCTTTAATGATAAAAAATTGGTTTCTAGGGAGGATTGACTACTAGATTTTTTTGCAAATACAGAGCAGGACAAATCATACCACTAGACGGTACATATACAAATAATGGATTTCTTTTTTCCCAACCTAATATTCGGATTTTTTGATGACCCATCCATTCGAATTTTTCCATTATTTTGGTATGGCGATCCCACGACGAACCAATTTTTTTCTAAGTATGTCTGCAAGATTTTGAAAATCCGTGCGCAATAAGAAATATAGGACTACCTAAAGAAAATCCTTGGGTGGACAAGCTTTGGGAAACAAACTTTTATAAATATATTAAAAACATTATGACCTGCCGTTCCGAACTTTTTATGCTCTCCGCAATAAGGACCTTTTGTATGGGGCAGTATCATTACAAATTGTCCTCTTATTGTTCTTTTTTCCCAGAGAAAATAAATACCAAATTACAAACCGTGGAAAGCACGTTGAGGCCTTTATATGGGGCTATTTTAAAATGACCGGTAAATTTGTCAAAAAATATATCTATATAGAAATCCAGAATTCTAAATTACAGACACATCCTAAGAAAATGTATCTCAGACCTTCTTTGAAATACCATGTTTCAAGATGTTGTCTTCTACTTCTACTTCGTGGCCTTCCGCTTCTGCGTGAACCATCAGTAGGCTTGCTTTCATATGCCTTTTGAGGTGGGGCATTCTCATTCATCCGCACAACGTGGCCTAGCCACCGTAGTCTCTGCAGCTCGATACCACTGACTATGTCGATGTCCGCATATAGATTGTAAAGCTCGTGGTTCATTCGACGCCGATATTCACCGTCGAAGCAGATCGGCCGGTGAATCTTTCGGAGAATTTTCTCTCAAACACCCCAAGAGCTGCCTCATCTTCTTGCGTAAGTACCCATGCTTCAGATCCATATCACAGCACGGGTAGTATCAGTAATATGTGAGTTTGATCTGGCGGTAGGTGGCCTTGTTTCTAAACTGCTTACTTAGACCATAGTAGCTTCTGTTGGTCAACACTATCCTTCTCCGAATTTCAAAACTGATGTCATTAATTTTATTTATGGCGGTACCAAGGTATATAAAATACCATCAGCTTGGTCTTCTCGCCATTTACTTACCCTTTAGAATTACAAAAATGATCGAGAACCGTTACATGAAGTACCCGTAATGTCAAATTAGAACCACTTCTATGAAAAATCACGACTTAAACCATGAAAATACTGAAAGTGTTTTCCCTTTTCGTAATATGGAAGGCTATAATAACCATCGTATGAGAATTAGCAAATGTCGAACCTCTATTGTGATTTCAACAGACATATTAGAACGATAGCATTTTATTCTCATCTATACTTTATGGGCTCTCCGATGAATTTGTCAAAGTGTTGCTAATGGATTGACAAATATTATACACCTTCCAACTTCAAAATATGTATTTTTAAATATATATTCTATTGTATTTCATTCGAAATCTTCCTGTTGTTTGTCCTCTACTCCTTCTCGTAACATTTGAAGCATGTCTCCCTATCTATCCTTCTTCCTTTTTTGGTTTGGGGTGGCATAATAAATCCCCAATTTATATGGTATCACTAAAATGTTTAAGTTTTTTACATAAAAAGCGACAATAAACTTGAGCGCACGGGTCAATGATAATTTGCAATATAATATCAAGTTACCAGAACCACCAACACCAGCTAGCCATTCAGCCAGCCAGCCAATCGACCAACCAGCGATATTAAGGAAGAAAAAATATTCAAGTTCAATCACCCTAATCGCGTTAAACAAGAGATATAATAAGAAACCAAATGCAACAACAACAACGACAAAAGAGACAAAATACAAAAATCCAAATCGGACATAAATTCTCCATAAAATATATGACATTCATATCAAATTCTACTTAACCTTACCCTCGATTATGGGAGTGTTTGTTGCTTTTTTTTTGCAAGTGGTGCAAGGAAACAAGAACGACAACTACATTAACGTCACACACACTTTTGTGAGCGTGTGTGTGTCTGATTGTTTTATAAAATACTGTTTCCAAAGAAAGGCTTTCAAAACTAAATCGCAAAATAAAAAATGAAAATACTTTGAAATTCCACAAAATGATGCATTGTGATGATGGCGATGGAGATTGGTGGGGCCATGGCTGCCTTGTTGGTTGGTGGTTTTTATATATAAGTAAGAGTATACACCCACCCGCCCGTCTGTCTGTCTCGCTCTCTTGTGGCATGATTTCTTATTTCATGTTTTGGTGTATTTTTTTTTTTTTTTTTTGGAAATAAAACAAGCACAAAACACGCATTTTAAGCGATAAACACCAGCCACTCCTTCACCTTAAGCAGATCTGAGTTTTGGCAGCTGCTGTTGCTGCTGTTGCTGCTGTTGCTGCTGCTTTTGTTGTGTTCGGCAAATGAAAATCCCCCAAATTTATGTCTGTTAAGTTTTTTGTTTTATTTTCAGAAATAGTGTGGGTTTTTGTTTCAACCAGTCAGCCAGCCAACCAGCCATTCAAATACATTAAAGTTTTATTTTTTCTTCATTGAAGCGTTAAGGAAGTGAAATGTTATTTTCTTCAGACGTTATTTCAGTTTAAACTATTATTATTTAGGCAATGATGTATAACAACAACTATTTTATCGAAGATGACCTATATTTTGTAACTGTTAATTTTTGTTTGGGTTTGTTTAATTCCCCCTCCTTATTTAGTGCATTTTATGCGTGAAGTAGTTTTGAAAATCGGAACATTAATTTCTCTATATTGATCGGGATTTTTTCTCATTAAAACTATACTGATGGGCTAGAACCCTTGAAAACGTTTTGTACACGGAAAACATTTTGTCAGCTATTACTATATATATGTACACTGGCCTCCAAAACTAAAGCGACTACTACTTTGGGATTATATTACAATAGAAGAAAATATAAAAATGGTTAAAAACAAATGCCGTACACCGATAAAATATCAAATTATCAGTGATTATGAAAATAATTTATCACAGTAAATGATTTCGGAGAAATATTACATAAATAAATCCATGATTTCCCGAATTATATTTTGGTTTTATGCAACTATATCTGTAGTGACAGTTCACCACGGAAGGAGTCCGAGAAAAACATCAGTTTGTACTGATCAATAAATTGTCCAGTAAAAAAAATACCCATTTAAGAGTTCCATGCAATTGGTTAGATGATTATCGTTGGATATGACCTCAAGAACAGAGCGTGGACGAAGTATAGTAGCAGGTCTACTTGCCCGGAAACCATCGAAAAAAGCCTAATTTTCTGTGGTACTATATTCTGAGAATGGGGAATATTTCGCGATATTTGCACACTTTTGACTGGCTAGAGGTCAGCAAATGTTATTAATAATCAGTACAGCCCCTCTAATTACTTGTCCAGATTCCTTTCACCGTGGGTTGTGTTGTGATGTTCGGCTTTCGACTCGAAAAGTACAAATAATTAAGTTTTCGGTCCACTATCTGATCATCACCTAACCTTTTAGGCGTTTTCCTTGACCATAACTGGAACCTCATGGAACATCTCAAAGCGATCAGCGATATATTTCCGCCCTCCAGTGTGGTAATGGGTTACTAAATAATATATGAATACGTAAGCACCTGTAAATATTTAATTGTAACTCCCGCATCCGAGTACCTACGACAATATAATTGGTATCAATTTAAAGGTCAGCCACTCCTCTTGGAGATACTATCTCGGGTCTATGTCCTTCAGTGGTAAATATATACGATATAGAATACAAATTTTGTAATTTTTCACACAAAAGTTAGGGTCCATTTGACCCGGTAAATATTGACCGATCTTTATCAAAACATGCATGCTTACTCTTTGGCCCGATCCCTTTCTCCTTCGCGGTGTTTGGGCCATAATTGCGGTCTCTGAAGCGACCAGAAAAACCGACAAAAATAAAGTTTTTGGTCCATTTCATCCCCTAAATAGTAACCGATCTCTTCCAAAAACAATAGGGGTTTTCATTGGCCAGAACCCATCCTACATGCAAAATTTCGTGAAGATTGGTCCATAACTGTGGCCTGTATCGGGTTTAAAAATTATAATGGACAGACGGACGGACGGACACACATGTCTAGATCGACTCAGCTAGTCGAGATATGACAATCGGTATACTTAAAGGTGGGTCTAGGACCAATATTTCGCGGCGTTACAAACTTTTGTGGCTGCACAAAGCTATAATACCCTGACAACATAGTTGTGTAGGAGTTACATTTTAATATTAAAGGCTCAGACAGGAAAAAAAATACCGTGAGAAAGTCAGCAAAATGAGAGGCGCAAACCACAGTATTGCAAGGGAACTGGGATGCAGCTTTTTATAAAATTCGATTTATTTACGACATTTTGTTGTGCTACCGTAATTAAAAATAAGTGCTACGCTGTCGATAATTATCTGAATTTGCTTTTTTAAGGCATAAATCAAAAAATTGTTTTAGTTTTGACCAAGCAAAAATTGGGTCAATTAAGTTTTCCATAGATTACACTGTGCAGCATAAAATCTTTAACCAATCGCCACCACAGCTTATTATAATATAAAAAACCCCCACTTGGGGTTTGAATAATTAGCTAAGGTTTTTGCTTATATCCGGCTTTAATTTTGTCTATTTTGGGTGGATTTTAAAATATTACGTACGCTTATCTCGTGAACTACTCGAAATATAGATTTTTACTCTACAGCAATGTTTTATCCCTTAATAAAATCTACAAAATGTCACATCTGTCAAAAAAAAATTATTTTCGAAGCATGTTTCATGACCTATCGCACTGGGTTTAGGACTTGCTATTATTTCGACGAACAATAGATGACAGGAAGATAATCGAAGAAAAAAAAACAAACAACTCTTCTTAAAACCAAGTTTAGATTAGATGCTCTTTTCACATGGGATTTGAACCCTGGCTCCTATAGTATGTCAAATGTAGTCCGGTGCCTTAGCGTTCAAATCCATCAAATTAACTTCCGAAAGTTGCAAAATAATTGAAGCATATTTAAGGAGGAAACTGCATGACAAAAAGTCCATCAAAAGGAAAACCTGCTGATCACAAATGTTCATACATTTGAATTTACTTCGCAGATACAATTTTACAATAAGCACTTTTTCGTAATTACAGTGTCTACCGCAGTTTTGGATCAATCGTGTAGATTCGGTTCTGGCCAAAGTCTGCCTGATGATAGGTGTTAAAACGTGATAAAAACAATTTCATTCTACCGAGCATGATTTCTCCAAGAATACTACAGTTGGGTTGTTCCGGCACGAACTAGTTCAAAGGAATTATTCCGTAAAACGATCAGTCGGTACTAGAACTGGTTATTTGGTTCATTTAGTTCGTTTTGTCCCTGTAATTTCATTTGACTCTCGTTCACCTAGTTCCTTTTGATCCAATCGTTTATTTAGGTCTTCTCGTCATAAACCAATTAACTGACGTATACCAATGAATCATTAAACTAAAAGGAACTAGATGAATGACCTAGTTCCTTTTGCGGAGAGCACCCAAAATATCGAACAGCTTCAGGAACGAGATTGTTCAACTCTAAAAAACAGTATTTGAAAGGAAATCGAGAATCGAGACTTTGATCTAATTAAAATTTAAGTCCAGCTGCAGTTGTGTAGAATATCGTGCATTCGACCCCGTCCCTCTATTATACTGATTCAATGATTATTCCCTAAGCCTTATGTTTAATGAGAGTATATACTCTTTGCCACGGTAAATATGTGCCTTATCGAAATATCGATTTTAGACCCCACGTTTCCAACGATTTGGAGTCGTTGGAAAAATGTCCGTCTGTCTCTCTGCCTAGTAAGCACGATAACTCTCGAATGGAATAACCTACTTCATTCAAACTTTGCATATCATTTTATTTTTTCCAAACTTAGTTTAAGTTCAAAAATGTGTAATATCGGTCCACTCCTTCTGGTGGCCACCATCATATAATGGTCAGAATTGTGAAAAATTATGTTTTTATAATATCATGTGAACTATCCTATTTGAACCTACCGATTTGCACAACCTATTATCTGTACAAAGCCTAGATTAAGTTCGAAGATATGGGAGCCATTGGCCCACTCCTTCCTTCTTGAAGTGAATAGAATAACCGATTTGATCTACATTAAATCGGAAACCCCTTTTATAAAAACTTACACCTTATATAAAGCGAATAAAAAAACCCTGTGTGTAATTCCGAAGACCTTCGCAAACTATAGACTGAGGACATATTTTTACTTGTTCTGTAAAAATGTTATCATTTTCTGTGGAAGGTATCAGAATGTGTTGACCGATAGTCTCCATATTCGAACTTGATGTAAATTACAATGGGATATTTTAATTTGCAAAATTTGTATGAGAATTGTAAGTCCTTTCGTGAGCATCAACACTCAACCAAAACTAAGCTACATATGGGGTATAAGCCCTATATTTTGATAAAGCTTGGTACATGCGATCGAGGGTTAGAAAACCAAAGAGAATTTGTCGTGACAAATGCAAAAATCCCAAATATATACTCTACACCGGACATCACGGTGTCTCTCCATTTCCATACTATGTTTCCTATGACCTTTAAAACTTTTATTTAAAAATGTATAGTATTTACCAAGGGTTTTGAGGATATACATTTTAATATTGCATTCTGATTGGGTAAGAAATCTGCTTACTAAAAAATATCAACATTGGTAATTTTTTTATGTAGTCCCCATATTACTGTACCCCACTATTCGATAGTTTGAGAATTTCGGATACCTTTTTCCGACAGTTACTTGCCATTTTCGGTATGATCAAGGTCCTAGTCCATCCATTGTATATATACCTTGGTATTTCGTTTTCTGTGTGAAGATTTTTAAGATATTCTGAATGTATATCTCATGGTGGAGGGCGTAAGTTCGTCCGCCAATTTTGTATGTAGTTTTAAAACCTCAGATAAATGCTTTCAATAGTTCTTGGTCCAATTTATAATGATATACTTATTAAAATATTTGAAGAAAAAAATGTTAAATTTTTTTACCAGGGACTTTTAAATTTTAAATATTTCCCAATTTTCTTAATGTCTCAAATTAAAAATCTCTTTAATATCTCAAAGAGAACCTTAATAAATTAGATTGTCAAAAATCTCCACACCTATCAACCAAAACCCACCAAAATTCAACTCTTTGAGTGAAATTGTTACAGATAAAACCCACGTTTCACTCAAACACATTCCAACAAGTTTCAAATAATCCGCTTCTCTTTAAAATCCAAAACTTTAAGAGTTCACATTCCTATCTCCAACAAAAAAAACGACCGAATATTTGGCGACTAAATGACCCCAACATAACATCATGCCAACAGTTCATATCAAGTGATATGCACACGCACGTTCACACATACAGACGCAGTTAATGACCATGCTAAACTTGTCCCCATGAGAGGGTATCCAACATCGTAACGCACAACGCGGCCTATAAACACAAACAACATTGGCAACAGCGAACCACCTACCTATCGACCCTACCCCAACTTGCATCTTCCCAGTAGCAAAAACAACAACAAAATGTGTTGTAGGTTGATGTTGGGGGATTTTGAATGGCTGGGAGGGAATAAGTTGGAGGTTGTAGTAGTAGTTGTTTGTTGTTGTAGCCGTGTGTCGTCAGGTATTATAAAATTCCGGCTAACTACGGATGAGTCATCATCGTCGTATTTATTTAGTTAGGTTCAACGGGTATTGTATGTTTTTTTGTTGTTTGGTTAGTCGGTGTTATAGTCTTCTTGTTATTGTTTTTGTTGTTGCTGTCGAGTGCCTTTCATTTCATTCATGAATGAATTGGTCGCAGAACAAAAAACAATTTAAGCAAACACCAGAACCCCAGAGTGTTATTGAATGAATATTTGTTGTTTTTGTTCTACTCACAACTGGAATTGTTAAAAAAAAAATACAACGGCATTGGCAATAAAACAGAAATGTTTTAAAAGTTCTCAATTGACGACGACTAGTCATAGATTCAATATGTATCTGTACCTTTGTATCTGTTTTACTATAGCCAGGCAAATATTTGGCAAATATTTAATATCGACAGTAAATATATAAGTTGTAATTCATTAATGAATGAAAAAAAAAAATAGCAGAGGCGGGATTTTTTAAAAGAATATTTTTTCTGGGAATAGCAGAGGCGTTGATTTTTATAGAGTACTAGCATAGTGCCCGCTGTTCCGTATGCGGAAAAAAATAAATAAATAATATTTCATATGGAAATCGTGAACACTGTATAATTTGTTGTACTAAAGTTCAGAATTCCATCTCTATTCCTACATCTTATATCAAGTTTATTACCATTTAGTATTCTTCATACACATAGTCACTATTTTCCGAAATCTCTTTCTTATTTCCATTACACAGGTTAAAAATAGATCAGAATTTAATTTAATTTAGAATTTTAGAAATACGTACAAGTTTCACATTTTGTTCCATTTAGCACTTTTCGGACACAAAATTATGCATTTTCAATACTACCTCTATACCACCACTCAATTTAGTACCAAAACCCCTTTTGTACTTCTTTCTAACTCTCTGTCAGTTACCCATTTTTATATTTTAGGTTTCCAACTCTCTCCGTTACCCTAATCCAAAGTTAGTGCATTTTCTATTCTATTTACTATTGGTACACATCTATCTGTTCACTAAATTGTACCATATTTGGTACCCGTTCAATAAAGTCCACATTGTACAAATTTTGTGCTTGTCGTACCCAAAGTAAGAATTTCCCGAAAATACCTCAGTCATGCACTCCAATAATAACCTTAAATCAACATTTAAAGATTCCAGCTTTATCCGTTCACCAAAAAAAATTTAGTACCATTTTTTACTTTTCGTAGACGTATGTACGAGTTTCTAAAACTGCCCTCAATTCCACACTGAAACAGTAATTTTATTCATAAATTTCAGGATAACAGCCCTATCCATTCACATAGATCAAACTTGTACCATATTTAGTACCATTTAGTACTTTTCGTATTTATGAGTTCGAATTTTCAACACTGTCTCAATTCTTTGCTATAAGAGTAATTTTATTTTCAAATCCATCCATCTCTATCCTTTCACTCAAATCTAAATTGTACTTAACTTAGTACCATTTAGTACACATAATTACGCATTTTAAAAACTACATCCGTGTATCATCTTACACTCCAACCTTCTTTTTAAGACCAAATTTTAGGATTCCCGCTCACACACAACGAATTGTACCATAGTTAATACCATTTAATGCTTCTCGTATCCATAAGTACGAAATTCCAATACTATGCTTCCATATCTCAATTCTATATTCCAACATCAACCATTAGTCCAAATTTTAGGTTTCCAGCTCTCTCCTTTCACTCGGAACCAAATTGTACCAAATCTAGTGCCGTTTAGTACTTTTCGTACAAATAAATATGAGTTTCCACACATGTATCTATAGCTCAATCTTCAACAGAAATCTCAATTCCAAATTTCAAGTTTTCATCCAATGTTCTTCCTTCCAAGCAAAACCCAAATTGTACTAAATTTAGTACCTTTCGTACCAATAAGTACGAATTTCATAATCTACCTCAGTCCTACACTCCAACAGTCATTTTAATTCCCAATTTGAAGACTCCAGATATATATGTTCATCTAAATCCAACTTGCACCAAATTTAGTACCATTTAGTACCTTTCGTACAAATAAGTAAGATTTTTTAAAGATACCTCAATCCTGTGCTCCAATAGTAATCCTAATGCCGATTATCAGGATTCTATCACTACACACTCAACTGAATGCAAATAGTACGAAATTTAGTACCATGTTGAACTTTTTATACACATAAGTACGAATATCTTAATCCATTTCCGTACATCAACACCACTTCCCAACCTGTATTCCATTTAAAATTTCAAGATTCTAGCTAGATATGTTCAATATATATATAATTAGAACTTAATTTACTAAATTTTAGTACTTTTAGTACACCTTTACGTCGAATTTTCCAAAACCCCTTTTGCACATCATTTTAACATTCCAAATTTCAGAATTCTAGCTCTTCCCGTTCGCCTAATACAAAAGGTACCATATTTGGTACATTTTGTGTACTTTTCGTACCCTTCTAGTTCGAATTTCCAAAAACTAGAGTTGGGCAATCTAGTTCATTTACCGGATCGATCTTTCTCGTTCCTTTTTTAAAAGGGAACTAGTTCCTTTGTTCCATATAGTTCCTTTACTCCATACAGTTCCTTTGCTCCATATAGTTCCGACTCCTACATAGTTCCTTTGAATCTCTCTCATTCATCGTTCTTTTTTCCATATAGTTCCTTTGATCCTTTGCTCCATATATTTCATTTTCTCTTTATAGTTCCTTTGCTCTTTATAGTTTCTTTGCTCTTTATAATTCTTTTGCTCCAAATAGTTCCTTTGCTCCATATAGTTCTGACCCATTCATAGTTCTTTGAATCTTTCTCTCTTTCATCGTTCTTTTAGTTTTTTCCGCTTACATAGCTCCGAACGAGATCAAAAAGGAGCGAGATCAGAAAAAGGAACTATATTAATTAAAGAGCTGGAACTAGTTCCGATAGTTCCTTTCTCGGAATAGTTCCAATGAATTAGTTCGTTCCGGAACTACCCAACTCTACCAAAAACCTAGCCTTATCTCACGCCTACAACCCACACTATAGCTTTAGCCGTTTCACTTAACACTAAGCTCTTTTATATATTAAGATAAATAATAACGAAATTTTTGTTTCTTCTCTTTTTAGGTAAGTCCATTTACATTTTATTTAATGAGCACTCAAACCCATTTTCGTATGTGTAAGTATTCAAACTTAAAGTTTACTAATGTCCCCTTATCGAGGTGTTTATGCAAACTTCAAACCATTATCACCAGGATTTCCTAAAACATTTAAAAGCCTTCGCCTACAAACAGGTCTCCGATATCACTACAAACATCCTGAAACCAATGACAATTTACAACATTGCTTGCTTAATAAATTATAAGCTACTTTTATCACGTTTTCAAGAATATTTGTCAGGCAGGGCAGCAAAAAAAAAATGAATGGAAGAAGAAGACAAAAAAAATCGGAAATTCCCTCCAAATACAATGAAGTGATGGTGGCAGTGCTGCAGACAATACAGCAACTAAAAATGTTAAATGGCATTTAAACGCCACCATACCCATGGCATAGCTTCGCACTGCACTCTATTAAACAAATAATGGGTATTAGGGTGGTTTCCAAAAGTAAATTTGAAGATTGTCAAGAAACGGGTTAAAGCTTTCAGGATTTAATTTCCGAAAATTAAAAATATGGACATTATATTCTTGGTTAGGTTTTGCAAGGACTTGTCCTCTTAAACACATTTTTCATAAAAATTGATCTACCCTAATACTCTAGAGACTTGCCAATAATTCTGTGCTACAAACAAAAAACAGATGAAAACCAACAGTCAAACCAATATTTATATACGAATGGTTGGATGGATCAGTGCACAAACTTATTGACAGGCAGCCAAGCAAACCGAACAGTAAAGCAAAGCCAATAAGGAGGACACTTCCCCCATGAAAACATCAGATTTCCAAGAAAAATCCACACACTCACACAAAAAACCATTCAACATTGTCAATAAAAAAGCGAACAATACGACTAAACGGTAATCGCCAAAGAAAAAACAAAATCTACAAGAACCACAACAACAACTACTACAAATTGACAACAAAAATGTGGTCAATTTTTTTGTTCATTGAGGAAAGGGAAATAGCAGCAACGACATTGGGGAAATACAGAATCAGAATGGCAGAGGGAAAAAATCCGTAAGCTTTTTAGCCAATAAATGTTTCACAAACACACACAGTTTATAAATTTTGGCATAAATGGAGAGGAAATGCCAAAAACAAAATGACACAACAATACAAATTATGAAATTTTATTGAGACGCAGCAACAACAACAATTGCTGAGTTTTAAAATTTAATCGAAATGGGAAGAAATTCTGATGGTCCTTTGAAAATGATGATGACCCTCTGTTGGTCCTTTGAAAAAATATTTCTTGAAAAATCATCTGATGATGACCCTAGAAAAATAATTTTTTAAAAAATCCACGCCTCTGATGATGACCCTCTGTTGGTCCTTTGAAAAAATATTTCTTGAAAAATCCACGCCTCTGATAATGATGATGACTCTGTTGGTCCTTTGAAAAAATATTTATTGAAAAATGCACGCCTCTGATGATGACCCTCCGTTGGTCCTTTGAAAAAATATTTCTTGAAAAATCCACGCCTCTGATGATGACCCTCTGTTGGTCCTTTGAAAAAATATTTCTTGAAAAATTCACGCCTCTGATGATGACCCTCTGTTGGTCCTTTGAAAAAATATTTCTTGAAAAATCCACGCCTCTGATGATGACCCTCTGTTGGTCCTTTGAAAAAATATTTCTTGAAAATATATTTATTAAATATGTGTCGAAGTTCTTCGCTTGTATTCATTTTTTACCGATTTATAAATTGTCGATATATGCATTGTTATTATCTTCAAATTGTGAGTTTTCAAAGGAAAAACAGAAATACGCTTTTACAATGAAATGTATTTTAAAAGAATAATTTCATTCATAAGGCGATTGAGTGGTGCCACACCTCCCTACCTTCTTCCGCCCTCACCATCAACACTTATACAATTCCTTTTCATTTGACATTGTGATAAAGCCAAAGTCGTCAAATATAAGTACTTGCCTTTGATGTTGTTGTTGCTGTTGGCTTGTTAAAAAAAACACAGGTAAATAATGTTGTTAATATTGAAACGGAAATTGCGTATAATTTATTTTTGCACATTTCCGTTGTCAAAACAAGACAACGGCGACGACAACAACAACAAGTATCGAAGAATTGCCAAAGCAAGTTGTCAGGTATTTGTTTGCTTATCAGCCTATAAGAACATTGTTTTTGTTGTTTGTGTTATAGTCTGTGTTTTTTTGTTTTTGTTGGCCATATAAAAATCAATTATTGTTGACATTGGTTTTAACTCTACGTGAAATTTATTTTTAATTGTAAAAATAAAAATGAAAGACGCCATTGGTCGCTATCTGATTTTAAAGAGACTATTTTAGACGTCGATATTAATTAGGCTTAATTGGGGGTAATGTATAGTTTTTTAATGCCTAATGAAATATGATTTCCATATTTTATTTTTTTTTTTCAAATATTATTATTAGCTACCATTACACATCAATCCCTCTCTCCTCTATTTCTTTGTCAATTGTCTTGAAAAACCACAATTAAATTTTTATTTTTAAAGATTCTGGACCTTTTCAATACCTCAACTTGTGACTCATTTCTATTCTTAAACCACTTCAGCGTTTTTCTATAATTTTTCCTAACACGCATTTATTGAGGTTTTTGCTCACGAGTCACATTTACCGCACTCACATTATTTTCAAATAATATTTATTTCAATATGGTATGGAAACCAAACCTAACATATTTTTTTATCTCTGATAGTCTTGGAAAAAATATTTTTTATAAATCCAGGCCTCTTTTTATAAATCCACGCCTCTGATAGTCTTGGAAAAATATTTTTTATAAATCCATGCCTCTTTTTATAAATACACGCCTCTGATAGTCTTGGAATTTGTTTTTATAAATACAGGCTTCTTTTTATAAATCCACGCCTCTGATAGTCTTGGAAAAAATATTTTTTTATGAATCCAGGCCTATTTTTATAAATCCACGCCTCTGATAGTCTTGGAAAAATTTTTTTTTTTTTTATAAATCCAGGCCTCTGATTACTTAGCTGACTTGCGACAGAACTTTCGTTTCTTAAGCCGAGCTTAGAAAATATTTCCAGGCGCGTCGGTCTTTTGCGCAGTTTTTCTAATTTGAAAGTCCATTTTCGGCGATGTTGCCTTCGACTTGATATTTCCAACGTATTCTTGGCCTTCCCCTTCTGCGTGAACCATCGGCTGGTTCGCTTTTATATGCCTTCTGGGTTGGGGCATATTCATCCATTCTCGTCGCCGCAACTCAATACGTCTAACAATGTCGATGTCCGAGAATAGTTGGTACAACTCATGGTTCATTCGACGGCGATATTCACCGTCAACGCAGATCGGCCCATAGATCTTTCGGAAAAATTTTCTCCCAAACACTCCAAGAGCTGCCACATCTGCTTGCGTAAGTACCCATTCTTCAGATCCGTATAACAGCACAGGTAGTATCAGCGTCTTGTAGAGTGTGAGATTGGTCTGGCGGGAGGGGGCCTTGCTTTTGAGCTGTTTGCTCAGACCATAGTAGCATCTGATGGTCATCACTATCCTTCTCCGAATTTCAACACTGATGTCATTCGTTTTATTTATGGCGGTACCAAGGTATATAAAATCTTTGACTACCTCGAAGCTGTAGGTCTCAAGTTCCACAGTTGGTCCGAGTCTACTGGACGTCTTGCGCGTTGATACCATCAGCTTGGTCTTCATGCCGTTTACTGCCAGACCCACTTTGGCAGACTCCTTCTCGATTTGTTCATAGGTGGCTGTTACCGCGCTCTCAATGTTCGACCCATTATGTCGATGTCATCGGCGTAGGCGAGTAACATATGTTGTTTGGTATACAGAGTGTCATTCCTGTTCACTTTTGCCTCTCATATGACCTTTTCCAGCAGGATTTTAAAAAGGTCACACGACAAACTGCCACCTTGTCTGAATCCTCGTTCGGTATTAAAAGGCTCCGAGAGGTCCTTTCCGACTTTAACTGCTGATCTTGTGTTTGTTAAAGTTATCCTGCATAGCCGAATTAATTTTGCAGGAATGCCAAACGCAGACATGGCTTTATACACCTCTGAACGCATAGGGCTGTCGAATGCTGGTTTATAGTCGACGAAAAGGTTGAATGTGTCGATGAGTTTTTCGAGGGTTTTTTCCAGTATTTGGCGCAGAGTGAAGATCAATGGTGGATTAGCCAGGTCTGAAGCCGCGTTGGTATAGTCCAATAATGTCATTGACCATTGGCTTCAGTCGTTCACACAGTATGCTGGATAGCACTTTATATGCGATGGGAAGGAGACTTATTCCTCTATAGTTGGCACATATCGTCTTGTCTCCTTTTTGTGCACGGGACACAGGATGCCGAGGTTCCAATCATTGACTTAATCTTGGCTAAGTGATATACGCTCTATACCGTCATATATTATTGGTTCTGGGGTATCCACTTCACTGGAACTATTTGATAGCAGAAGTTTTTCAAAAGACTCCTTCCAGATCCTCAGCACGCTGTCTGTATCTGTCACCAGGTTTCCTTCTTTATCTCTACAAGAGAATGTGCCTGCATCAAAGCCTTCGGTTTGGTGTTTTACCCGTTGGTAGAATTTTCGGACTTCATTCTGACTCCTTTACATCCCGATTTGCTCCCGCTCACGTTTTTCTTGCTCTTTCTTCTTTTTTCTGAAAATACGTTTCTCCTCTCTCCTTTTCTCCGGATAGTTCTCCATCGCATTACGTGTTGCTACTGTCCGCAGGGTAGCCCTATACGCTGCGTTTTTCATATCAGTAGCATTACGACACTCCTGATCGTACCGCGGATTTCTTGATGGTGGTCTTTGATGCCCAAATGTTGCTTGTGCTTCAGTTTGTAGGGAGTGGGCAATTCTCTGCCATTGTGCTTCTATATTATTATCGGGACAAGGGGTGCTTTAGTCAAGCAGTTGGGTAAGTTGAGCGGAGTAGGCTTCTGCTACTTGTTGTGTTTGCAGCTTTTCGACATCAAATTTCCGTGTTACATTAGATCGCACCTTTCCTGCTATATTAAGACGGCTGCATACCTTGGCTGCCACAAGGTAATGATCCGAATCGATATTCGCTCCCCGGATCGATCGGACGTCTAGAACACTGGATGAATGCCTTCCGTCTATCACAACATGATCGATTTGATTTCTCGTTGTTCGATCGGGAGGAATCCAAGTGACCTTGGATTTCTACCATGTTTTTTGCTGCCGAGAAGTCAATCAACCTCATGCCGTTGTCTGATATTTCTTCATGGAGGCTGAATTTTCCGACGGTGGCCGACCAAAGATATTTTCCCTTCCGATTTTTGCATTAAAATCTCCTAGCAGAATTTTAATGTCATGGCCAGGGCAATGATCATATGCTGTTTCTATGCGCTCGTAAAATATGTCTTTGGTCTGTTCATCATTATCTTTGGTCGGAGCATGGGCGCAAATGAGACTGATGTAGAAAAACTTCGCTTTTATACGGATTATAGCAATTCGCTAATCTACTGGAGTGAATCTGGAGACGAGGTCTTTTATTCTCCTGTTAACCATAAATCCGCAGCCAAATTCATGTCTCGTTTCATGTCAGCTATAATACAGGGCGTAATCATCTGATTTACTTACGCCAGTCCCTTTCCATCACATTTCCTGTAAGGCAATAATATCAGCTTTGTACTTCTTGAGTACATCCGCCAAGGCGAACACTGTGCCTGTTCTGTATGATCCCCTACGCCTACTAGGCCTCTGATAATCTTGGAAAAAATATTTTTTATAAATTCAGGCCTATTTTTATAAATCCACGCCTCTGATAGTCTTGGAAAACATTTTTTTTTATAAATCCACGCCTCTGAAAGTCTTTGGAAAAATTATTTGTTATAAATCCACGCCTCTGAAAGTCTTTGGAAAAATTATTTGTTATAAATCCACGCCTCTGATAGTCGTGATATCTTTGCAAAATTTCAATAATGATGACAAATGCTATTTGTTTTCTACTCCTACAAAATAGTATCTGCTACTCATTTCACTTATCTTAACAACAATCACTTAAGATAATCATATTGTTCATATATTGTTTTTGCTATTTTATTTTTCTAGCATTTTTATGAATGAAATTCTCTAGAAAAGAAAGGCAATGTTGACGATGGCGATTCCTTATCAGTTAATATTTTATTTCCTATTTCCGATTTACATGCAGGCTGACAGGCAGGCATTAGCTGACCAATAGCACGATTCAGAATAATTTTATGATAAAATATTGACATACATATATACATAACTTACGTCAATATATTTATGTGTACTTCTAGATTTGGGTTCTTAAGTGTCATGATTGTTGTGTGTGTTTTGCGCAGGGATTTCATTTAAAATCGTTTCCGAAAAGTAGGGATATCTTATTTCCAATAAATTGAAATGCAAGTGGATTGGTGAGTTTTCCTTGAATTCTTGTAAAGATAACATTTAACAATTTGTGCTATCAGAGCCAGTAAGTCTGCCAAAGTTCACATTGCGGACAGACATTAAGTTGAGTGACTCCACTTTTTTGAGGTAATATTTTAAAATAAAACTTACGCAAAATTTGCGTTGATAAGATTTGTTTACATGCGAATTTATTTGTCTTTAAATGTTAAACATTTTCGTGAGAAATTTTATATTTGTCATAAAGGAAATAAGTGATTAAGTTATTAGGAACATTATCAACGTTCGGATTTCAATGAATTAAACGTCAATTGGTTTAACATTAAAATTACACTTATTATTAGTTAATATGGGCAAAAGAATTGATAACAAAATTAATAAATATGGCTTTGATGATAGTCTTGGAAAAAAATATTTTAAAACAAACCACGCCACTGATAGTATTGATTCTCGATTTTAATTTTTCAAGATTTTCAATGGGCTGGTAAATCAATACCAATGCTTGTTAAGGTTTGTAACTTTGCACATATATATTTGAAGATTTAAAAGAGAAGAAAAATAATTTACAAAAAAATGTTGTTATTGTTTTGTTGTTGTTTTTTGTAATTAAAGAGAAGTCCTTATTTTTGATGGCGGGCATGATAACTCCTCACTGGAACATCGGAATCCGAAAATTCCAACGGTTTTAGAAAGAGTACATGTCTGGCTCTCGTATGAACTATTGACTTCGCTCTAAAATTAACAAAATGGCGGACCTTTGAAAAAATATTTCTGGAAAATCGCCGATTTTTTTGAAAATTTCAAAGCGATGAGCGCTATATTTCCTTTCCGCCCTCTTGTGTGGTAATGGGTTACTAAATAATATCTGAGTACGTAAGCACCTGTAAATATTTAAGTGTAACTCCCACATCCGAGTACGTACGACAATAAAATTGGTATCAGTTTAAAGGTCAACCAGTTCCGGACAGTATAGCGGATGCATTAAAACTTCCCAACCAAGCTTTCGATGCTGGAGTCATTGTAGATGTGTGTCGCCTAGGGTTGTCCTGGTGGAACACGACACTTCTTCTGTTGACCAATTCTAGCCGTTCCTGGTCAATTGTAAATGGTTTCAAACTGTTTAATGGTTGATTTTTAGCTCCTGGGCTATGTTACGACTGCTAACATGCCGATCAACTTCGATCATTTTCCGATTATATCGATATTTTCGACGAGCGGCCTACCTGTGCGAGGTGCATCATTAACATCAAAATTTTTGAACGGAATCTACGAAACCAAAATTGCACATAATTGGCTGTTACAGCATCGGAACCATAAACACCATTCACAATTTTATCCGCTTGGCTTGTATTTTCGACTTTGTCAAAGAAAACTTTAAAATAAACCGAATTTTCTCTTTGTTCACTTCCATTTTTAACACCCATAACTCACAACTGAATGTACCAAACAAAAAAAAAAAGAAAAATAACATTTTTTACTGCGAAATGCCACCCTTCCAACGAGCATAAATCTGAAATTGTTTGGTCGATATTCAACGAGAAATCTATCAGTACAGTCATCTACCGAAAAAAATAATGGATTTCTTTTTCCCCAAACGAATATTAATAAAATCCACTTCTCTGATAGTCTTAGAAAACATATTTAAATAAACCACGGTTCTGGATAATTTGAAAAAAAAAAACATCCATGAATCTGATAATTTTGGAAAAAGATTTTTTAAAAATCCATGCCTCCGACAGTCTTTTAAAAAAAGTGAGCGGAACAGTATAGTCCGACGGGGCCGATTATACGATATCCTACACAACTACCACGGAACTCTAACTCTCTGCGGATTTTTATTCCGAGCCTGAGCAATATATCGAAATAGTTGCACCCTCTTGCCCGATTAGAGGTCAACTGCACCTCTTCCTTATACTGACTTATTTTCCGAATATTACTAATATTCTGTACAGTCCTTCTAATTACTTGTCCATATTCCCTTGTGATGTTGTGATGTTCGGCTTATAATTGTGGCTTATAGATCGACTCGAAAAAAATATCTGAATACGTAAGCACCTGTAAATATTTAAGTGTAACTCCCACATCCGAGTACATCCCTTAAATATTAACCGATCTTTGCCAAAACAATAAGGGTCGTCATTGGGCAGAACCCACCTTACATGCAAAATTTCGTGAAGATTGGTCCATAACTGTGGTCTGTATCGTGTTTACAAATTATAATGGACATACTGACGAACGGACACACATGTCTAGATCGACTAAGCCAGTAGAGATATAACGATCGGTATACTTAAAGGTGGGTCTAGGACCTGGTCTTGGAAAAAATATTTTTTAAAGTATTCATGCCTCTGATGGTCTTTGAAAATCTTCTTTAAAAATCCAGCCACTTACTGTCTTGGACAATTTTTTTTTTAACTTTCTTGAAAAAATTATTTTTTTTAAATCCATGACTCTGATATATTTTTTTAATTTCATTCCTTTGATAGTTCTGGGAAAAAAAAAATCCTAACATCCACAACTCCGAGAGTCCTAGAAAAAATTCTTAAGAATCTCAAGCCTCTGACATTTTTGAAAGTTATCAATATTTGGCTGTATGCAAGAGGAGTATGGGTGAAGCTCAAGACATTCACTTTTTGGCACTGTATAGTTTCAATATGTGAACAAACTATTATTTTCCTTAAAAATACTTTCAAAATGTAAGGCTTGAGAAAAAATGATAGAGTTTCAAAATTTTAACATTTCATTTCAATATTTTTTTTTTCATTTTTGAAATTTCACAATTTTATGTAATTGTAAATAACGCCTTTGCATTTTTTTCAATTAAATCTCAATAACAAAAATTTGAAGAAAAAAAAAACAGAGAGAAAAAATGATTGCCAAGTGTATTGATGTATTTATTTATTTTTCTTTTATCACAAAAAAAATATTTCTTGCTACCACCATCACCACAATAAAGATGTTGTAGGCGGATGGTCGGGCGTTCTCCAATGGCAAGAAAGACCTTTCTAAAGAAATATAAAAGGAAAAAAACCGAGTTGAGTTTTACTATTTTTGGTATAGGGTTTTTTGTATTATTGTGGTCAATTGAATTGAGTTCAATGTGGGATTTTGAGTTATGTGTGGTATTTGTTGCTCTATTTCTAATTAAAAAAAAAAAAACAAAACCACACAAGTGTTTTGTTGTTGTTTGACGTTTAAAAATATAATCTTGAGATGATGGTTGCTCTTGTTAAAAATGACAAGTAATAATAAATGAAAATATTCTCAAGGACTATAAAGGAATTAAGACTGACACAGATGAGGATTTTTTTCAACAAAAGATTTTGTGTTATTATTCGTATGTTTTCATGGTATTATGAAAAAGCTTTTTCACAAAAAAAAAAAAAAAAACTGGCCCCTTAGTAGATAAATAAATTAGATAGCAGTTCCCCGCCAATGTAAACATTATTATCTCCTTTTTCCCCCTTTTCAATGCAACAATTCTTTTGATATCTTTCACAATTATTTTTTAATCTATTGTTGTCATATATTTTCTCCTTTTTTAATTTTGAAAAAAAGCCAACAAAAAATGCATTCTCACCTAGTTGTCGACATTACGAAATTGCATACCACCCTATTGGCCTTTTTTGTAGACATTAGAGATAATTTGTTGTTATCTTGTTGATTGTGATTTTTTTCAAAGGTTTTTTTTCTTATCGAAATTGTGGTATTATTTTCCAGAAATATTTTTTTTTCCAAAATATTTATGTTGGTGACCTCATTATGCATAATTGATTGCGTTTTGGATTCAATTGTTATAAATTAGGAATTATAGGCCCTGGCACACAAAATATCTATAATATTTGTCAGACAGAACCTTAGAACTCTATTTTAAACAATTTCATTGATATTTTTTATTATTTCGTTTAATTATATCCATGAACTCCTAATTGCTTGTCTAGTGTCCCTTTTTTGAAATGTATATTTTGTTGTTCCATCAAATTGTTTACTGACCCATGGCACAATGTTCTTGACCTGTCATAACAATTTTGTCCATTGCCAATTTAGAAATGTTGGCCACTGTTCCCCTCTTTCTCGATGTCTCTTGCTCTTGCATTTTGTATAGTAGATGATGTCCTCTTTTAAGTATCCTCGTTAGTAATTGTTTTTTGACTGCATTGTGCCGATTTTTTTGTTCTATACTCATGGTCATTAGTTCAAATGTGTTTGTTGAAAAATAAAACAATAAAAAAAAATAAAAAAACAAAGTGTAAGAATTTTCAATATATAAAAATCCAATCGATGTGATTTGATACAAACTTTCCACATCGTAAAATTTATTTAAAAATCAGATCAAGTTCAAAGATGAAGAATATTGGTTCACTCCTTCTAGTACCTCCCCCACAAAATGTTGAAAATTTGTAAATCTCGTATGAAGTGAACGGAATATCCAAATTTCATCCAACTTTGCAAAGCGTAATATTTTTAACAACACTAGATCAAGTCTGAAGACGTACTCATCGACCGATGATTTTACATCCGAAGATGGGTTATATGGGCCCACTTTTTCTGGCACCTCCCCACAGATGGCCAACTCTTTAAGGAAAACATACAACTGTGTGGTCTAATCACGGAAGATTTAGTAATATTAACGGTTATAGGTCCATCATCTCGGGCAACTCCCTACAAATTTTCACAATTTAAATATAAAAAACCCCCACCTCGACCCTAGACAATAATTCCGCAGACATCCGTAAACCATAGGCCTAGGTTTATATACCCTGTCGGCAACACCGACTACCATTTTTACACCGTACACAACTATGTTGTCACGGTATTATAGTTTTGTACAGCCCCAAGAGTTGACGTTGCAAACTCACGAAATTTTGCTTGTAGGTTCTGACAGGTGAAGACCCCTATTGTTTTTTGTGAAGATCGGTTAATATTAAGGGGATGAAATGGGCCAAATACTTAATTTTTGTCGATTTTTCTGGTCGCTCCAGAGGACGAAGAATGCTTATTCTTTGGCGTGTCATAAAAAAATTGGTCAATATTTAGGGGGTCTGACTTTTGTGTGAAATATGACAAAATTTGTATTCTATGGCGTATATATAATATATCTAAGAGGAGTGGTTGACCTTTAAATTGATACCAATTATATTGTTGTATATACTCCGATGTACACTTAAATATTTACAGGTGTCTACGTATTCATATATTATTTAGTAACCCATTACTACACTAGAGGGCGGGAATATAGCGCTGATCGCTTTGAAATTTTCCATGAAGTTCCAGTTATGGTCAAGCCCTATAACTATCGGTGATGGTCGGATAATCATTTTGGAACTAAATGAACCAAAAACTTAATTATTTTGTCACACAATTATAAGCCGAATATCACAACACAAGCCACGGTGAAAGGAATCTGGACAAGTAATTAGAAGAGGTGTACTGATTAATATTCGGAAAATATGTCTGTGTATGGAAGAGATGCTCTTGACCTCTAATCGGGCAAGATGGTGCCAATATCACGAAATATTGCACAGGCTCCTCCGATTAAACATCCGCATAAAGTTAGAGCTCCGTTGCAGTTGTGTGTCCGACTACAGTGCTCCGCACACTGTTTTTTAGTCTAAAAATTTATATATCCCCATTTTTTTTTTTTTTTGGTATTTTGGACATGTTCTCATCAAATACTCTGTAATAAATACAATCTGATTAAGTGGCTATATACATCTGATATATACCCTGAAGCTTTAAAGATATTAAGAAAATTCAGCCATCAAGCTTTTCTTCCGCATAGTGGGTTACACACAAATATAAATTAATGTAGAAGAATGTGTGACAAATTTTATCGAATTCGGTAGAGTTGGGTCGTTCCGAAACGAAGTAGTTCCTAGGAATTATTCCACAAGGAGAACGATCGGTATTAGAAAGGTTTTTTCATTCACCTATTTCCTTTTGATCCAAACTTATATCTTCCCGTTTATAGACCAAATTTACTGACGTCCATATATAGTCCAAAATATGTGTAAAGTTTTTCCTCTTCATTTTCTGTCGATTCCTAGAAGCAAGCGCGTATGCAAGATTTCATTTCTTAGGGGACATGGATCAACTGAACCCTCCCATATGGCTACTTCCTTGCCTATGAGAACCATTTTTCAACCATTCCCTTAGAACTCACTTCGCATGAGTTAGTATTTCTAATTTCCCAAATTATTCATAAAACATATTTAAATTTGAAATATTCAACTCTTGTCCAATGCCCCTTCTAAAAATCTATTTTTGTCAACCCACTGTATGCTGCATTAGAAACAAACGATTCCTATCTATCTTAGCTCTAAAATAATAAATGATGCCATTCTGATGACCTTGCATTATTAAAGGATGCAAATAGCGACGATAATAGAGCTGTAAAGTGTGCGATAAAAATATAAATTGTCCCTTAACCTTGTAGGAAAGCAACCAACAACAACAAACGAACAGAAGACTACGAAGAAATACTTAACCCCACAAAAAAACATAAGTTTGCAGACATGTCTTAGTTGTCGGCACAGCCCGGTCCGGGCCCCACCCATCATACAAACAACATCAATCCACCAAGCAACAAGAGTTGAGATAACTCTCTTCTTGGCCCTTTTGGTAACACGATTCAACGGCAGCAGTTTGTTTTCTGAAGTTTTTGTTCTTCTTGCTGCTGTTGGTTTTATTTTTCGTGGTTTCTGTTTGTTTGCTTGTTGGTTTGTGGTAGTACTGGGGGGAAATCCCATAACAAAATATCACGCGACTTTTATTTATTTTTTCTTTTCTCTTGAAATTTAATTTTATTTAGATCAGTTTATGGCAAAAAAAACACAACCAACAAATGACGACAGAGACGTCAAAGCACTCTTGGAGTGGGGTATTGTTAGTTGTGTAGAAGAAGCAACATTTCATGTGGAAGCCAAATCGTCTGTCAGAGAGTATGAAATACGAGTACTTATCCTCTTTGTTAATGAGAAAATCATACATTATTGCATGCAACAACAACAATAACAATATTAACAACAACGTCAGCAACAACTGCATTAACAATAAGAAAAAATATGATAAAGTCATTATAACGAAGTGGAAATTGCATGTTTATGTTCTCTTGTTTTGCGTTTCTCATTAGAGAGTGGTGCCGTCCGCCACTGTGGGCTCCTTGAGTGTTGAGATAATTATCTCGATGTTGTATTGTTGTACTGTTCAATTGTTTCCGCCGCAGGCAAATATTTGAGTGTTGAGTGGACAGTGGTGTCAATACTTAAATAAAGATTCAAAGAGTTCGTATTAGATTGAAAATATATTCTTCAAAAATCCTCGCTCAGAATAAAATATTCTTAGAATAGCATAGAAATAATTTTCTTAAACAATCCAAACCTTTGATTGTCATAGGAAACATATTCTTAAAAATACAGGCATTTAAATAACTCTACAAAATATATTCGTAAAATGTTTTGGTTTTCTACAAAAAATATTGTTAAATTAAAAAATCTAGGCCTCAGTTGGTCTAACAAAAAAGTATTGTAAAAGAATATAGAATTCTGATGGTCCTACAAATGTGTTGTCTTAAAAAAAACACATGCCTTAAAAATAGTCTTTAAAATCGACGTCTTGAAAAATAGTCTCTAAAATATTCTGGACTACAAAATATAGGTCTCTGTTGGTCTCAAAAAATATACTTAAAACATCTAGGCCTCACTTGGTCTTAAAAAAAATTATGGAAAAGAATATATGATGGTCCTACAAAAAATATTCTTAAAAAAATATAGGCCTCTAAATATTCTTGAAAAATCTTGGCATCTGAAGACCCCATAAAATAATCTTAAAAAATCCAGACCCTTTATGGTCCTAGAACAAATTCTTATGTGTTGTCTTTTAAAAATCCATGCCTGAAAATAGTCTTTAAAAATCGACGCCTTGAAAAATGGTCTAACTAATCCAGGCCTATGGCCATAGAAAGAATATTCTTGACTAATTAATAATGTTTAGTTTTTGCCGGCAGATATATACCCTCAGTCTATGGTCATGTCTGCGGAACTAGTGTCGAAGTAAAACATTTTTTTTAATCTATATATATTTTTTTTAATTGGGACTGTTTGTGGGGATTGTACCAGAAATGATGAACCTGTGTAGTCGATAATTGCACTAAATATATAATAAGTATAAATATTAAGGTCTGCCATGTTTAGACCATGTAGAATTTACGTGTTTCTTTACACAGAGGCGGGGGACCCAGGGTCCCACTTTGCGTCTTCGGAAAAAATAATTTTAAAAAATGAAAACCTCTGTTGGTTCTGAATCACGCCTATGTTGGTCTTCGAAAACATATTATTAAAAAAATACAAGCCCCTGATGGTCCAGATCCTTATCAACGATGGTCTTCGAAAGCTGTTTTTTTTAAATTCCTGATGGTCCTGATCCACGACTATGTTGGTCGTCAAAAAATATTCTTTAAAAATCCACTCCTCTTGGCCCTAATCTACAAATCCTAAGCTTATGTTGGTCTTCGGAATATTTTCTTCAAAGAATCCAAACCTTTTCAAAAAATATTCTTTAAAAACATCTATATTGGTCTTCAAAAAATAATATTATAAAATCCACGCTTCTTAGTCCTGATCCAAGCTTCGTTGTCGGTCTTCAGAAAATGTTCTTTAAAAAATAGACTTAAAAAAAAATCATGCCCCTGGGTTGTCATAAAAAAACTCCACCATTTATAGTCGTAAGAAAGATATTCTTTTAAATCCACGCCTCTGATGACTTGAAACACATATCCTAAAAAAATGCAAGCCTCTGATGACTTAAAAAGAAATATTTTCTTAAAAAATCTGTTTGTCCTAAAAAATATTCTGAAAGTATGGCATTGTCCAGGGAAGACTATAGTTTCGAATCTCGAATCACTGATCCTCATCAGTTCCCTTAGTTTTTATAAAAACGACAAGCTGGGATTTAGCTTGACTATTTTTCAAACACGAACTACTAAAAACATATTCTGTAAAAAAATCCACGCCTCTGGCTATCCAAAACTTATTCTGTAAAAAAATCGGCGCCTCTGGCTATCCTGAAAAATCCATGTATTTTATAGACTTAAGGAAAATATTCATATAAAATCCACACCTTTCGATTTTCCGATTTTTGTACCCTTATATCGTTGACATCACTTCACTACTCTTTTATGTTTCTTCTTCTTCTCGTTGTTTTCTATTTTGAAAATTAAAAAAGAGAACTAGGAAATTCCCATACAAAACCAACAAATAAACAACAAACAACGACGAAGTTAAAAATGTGCTGCTTCCTCTTCCATGTTGGTTGGTCGTAACACCCCCTTTTTATTTCCTAAGCCTACGGCCGATAAGACAAGTGTGCTGTGTGTGGTGATAGTTGGTGGATGGAGTGAATTTTTTAAAAATAAAGAGGCACACCACTCTCTCTCGTTCTCAGTTATCCACAAGATATTTTTCTCTTTATCTCATTCATGGCACACTCAGTGTTTGTGGGTTGGATGGTTGGTTGGTGTTGTTTGGTTTTGGGGGGTTCCGTAGCGAACAACAAACCGCAGCAAAAAAGTATCTTACGGATTTGAGTGAATTTACTGAGGGATATTAGTTTGTTCACTCAGTTCATAGTGGCTCATTGCGGTTGAGCGTTTTATATAAAAACAAAATTTATAACGATGACGCATTCAGTCTAAACAAGTCTGTACACAAGAGTAAACCCAAAATCGTTTTCAAATCAAATTTTTTAAACAAGTCAACAACAAGAAAGCAAAGAAAATATCAACAGAGTTTTTTCGCTCGCAAAAAATTTAATAGAAGAAATAAAAACAACAATTATACAAAAAAATAAACGGAATATAACAAAGTGTTTATTTTACGTAAAAACTAGAAAAAATTTCAAAACAAAATTTTTTGAAAATAAAACTCAGAAGTTTGAAATCAAATTTTTTGAAAAAAATTAAAAAATCCGGAAATTTTACATTTATTTAAACAAAAAGTGAAAAATAAAAAACACCACTTTAAAAAACAAGTGTCAATTTTTGGCACCCAACCGTTTGGGGTCAATTCTCAGTTTTTTTTTTTCAAATTTTTTACGTCGTGGTGTGACGCCACATTCGTGACACTTAACTAATTTGTTTATATTTTGTTTGTTGGTGCTCTCCTATACAAAGCCAACAACAACTATTCAACACCATAACACATAGTTCATTATTAATTGTGTTAGTGTAATCGTGTATCTGTGTGTGTGTTTCACAATTTTACGCTAAATTATGCATTTGTGATAGTTGCTGCTGCTGTCGTGCCGTGGTATTTCTCGTGAAATTTGCATTGAATCATCACTTAAATTAACATTTTATTTATTGTCAATTCGAATACAACAATAAAAAAGCAACACACACATATTGCCAGACAGCCAACCAGCCAGTTTGTCGCATAATGAATGATTTTTTGCATTATTTTGTTTTGATCGTGTGAAAAAAGAGAGCAAATTAAATAATCAACCAAAACAATCCAAAGAGGAAAAATAAATAAAAACTAGAAAACAAATAATATTTTACCTGAAAGACAAATCTACGAATTTAAAATTTCAACAATTGACAACATTCTCCCCGCCCTGCCGTAGTTCCACACACCAACATTTCAAAATGACACTGGATAATTATAGTATATTCGGCGACGAATATCTCAATCTGCCATTTAGCATGCCCCTATCACCATTACCAAAAGTAAGTAAAAAAAGTCGTCGTTAATTGTTTGTTTATGATTTTTTGCTGGTGGTTCGACATATCTGTTAATTTTTTAACCAACCAACCACACTACCTCCATATACCTACCTGTGTGTTATCTCGCCAACAATTGTAAGCGAACCAACTGTGAGCCCGGCAGTCAACCAGCCACTGTTAATGGAATTTTAAGTGGAATTTCTAGAAAATCGGTTCGATTGTTTTTTTGCAAATATTTTATCAAGTGTAACAATTAGGGCACAGTGGCAGGCAGGAAGGAATTTTGGAGGTGAAATCCAATGGCAAACAAAATTTTTTTGTTGACTTTCAATGTTCAATATTTTTTGGGGTATAAGTAAATATAGAGGGGTGTTTTAGTTCGAACCGGAATTTCGTACGAATTCATTGTTACGATATTAATATTTGATTATATTTCCAGAGTGATTCGATTTGAAAAAAAATTAAACCTAGAACAGATATTCTTTAAAAAAACCACGACTCTGATAAACCCAGAATAAATATTCCTTAAAAAATCCACGGCTCTGATAAACCTAGAAAAAAATATTCTTTAAAAAATCCACGCCTTTGATAAACCTAGGAAAAACTATTCTTTAAAATATGCACGTCTCTGATAAACCTAGAAAAAAATTTAAATATCCACACCTCTAATAATCCTAGAAAACAATTTTAAAAAAATCCCTGCCTCTGATATTTTTAGAAAAGTAATAATTTAAAAAAAAAATCGCCTCCAACAAATCCATGAAAAAAATCTGACAGCCCTAGAAAAATTTATATTCAAAAAATCCACTCCTGCAATAACTTAAAAAAATATATACGTCTACAATAATTCTAGAAAAGAATAATTTTCAAAAATACCCTCTTTTGATATACGTAGAAAAATGAATGGTTTAAAATAATCAAGCCTGCTATAGTCCAAAAAATAAAAAATCACCTTTTATTGTCCCAAACATATTTTAAAAAATCTACACATTTTATGGTTCCAAAACCATAGACATAAAAGTATTTTAAGGAGATCCAAGGCTCCACGGATCCAGGGATCTTTTAGTCAAAGAAAATATTTCTAAAAAAGCCACTCCCATAAAAATATTCCTATGAAGACCACGTTTTTGTTGGCCAGGGAAATTATTGGGTTCTGAGAGTCTAAAGCGACCAAAATCTTTCTAAGCCAGGATTATCTATGAGGTGGAATCGTTAAATGCTCTCTGATCACCTTCTTTTTTTACTCCGATTAAGGCACCTCCAAAACATGATTTTGAACGCTTCAAAAGCAATTTGTACTGACAAAATTCGTTGATCACGCTCTTTTTTCTTGCTGGGCGAGAAAACGTACGGAGCACAGGAGATGACCCATTAATTCCATATTTTGCCTGTTAAAAAGGCTCACATTTTCATGGTATGCAAATATGTCTCCGCTTCGTTTGTCGAATTTCTACGAGGATTTTGTACAACCGAATTGTGGTGTACCACCCTAAGTGGACTGTCTTAAGCGGAAATGTCGACAATTCGGTTAGAACGCTCAGTGTTCTGAAACAGGCACGAGTCCTTGCGAAGAAGTTTTATGCCCACCCAGGACATGCATTGCCAAATCACAGCCCGATAGATTAGAAAATTCCTATGGGACCTTTAGTGAAAATGTTCTCAAAAGAAGTTGTTAACCCATCAAGAACCCGAAAAGTGTCCGGGAACATCATATGAGGCCTATTTTGCACATTTTCCGAAAATAAATTTATTAGCCACAAAAACCAGGAATACCAAAATACTGTCCCTTGGAATGTAACAGAACTGTATAAAGCTTAAGGCCCAAGTCTTTATGAACTCCAAATTTAGCAGAAAGACTTGGATATTACTCTTTATGACGTTTGTGGAATGTCCAATTCCAAAAAAGACGTGGATCGGCCAACCCTGGTTATTCTGGTCTTTATTTGCTAACAACTGGAAGTTTACGACTAATTTTTGTATTACGGCCCTATAAAGTAATTCACGACGACCTAAAAATGTTTTTGATTTGAGGACATATCAACATTTTCCCCAAATTTTTGTAGTGAATTTTGTATAATTTTATTTTATTGTTGAAGCTACCAAAATACCGGGTAATTCCGGACTTAAGACTAACTCATTGGAAGCACACATCGATTTTGGAATTGATTTTTTAGCCCTCTCTTCGGTATAAAAAAATAGGTTTATTCATGAAGAAATCAATTAACTGTAGCAGTCAAATTGGGAGTAAATATATTAGAGAGCAAGAAAATATACTATGGAAGTTCTTTTGTCCGTCCTTATAATACGAACCGCCAATTGGACTACGATAGACTGGACAAAGATTCCTATTGTTTTTATTTGATAAAAATGTGTTTAGTAGCAAAAATGTTGCATTGTCACCTCCAGCTAAATATAACTCTTAATTTTACTCCTCCCAGTCTCCCTCTCGCTCTCTGACTCTATATATGGTAAACAATCTCTTCTCCCAACAAAATTTCCATGTACTACTTCATAACTCACGATCTATGAAATTATGGCCATTTTAATTTTTTCTTCTATTTCTATCTTTAATTTTGTGGCCAAAAAAAGGCAAAACTATTTTCAGTATTTACAAATTGAGAAAAAAAACAAACCTCAAGACAAATATTCGCATACAAATAAATTGCGTGTGTGTGTTTGTGTGTAGGAATTTTATCACAGATCTAAAATTAACAACAACAAAAATCTGTAGAGGACGGCACGAGGAGATTGTGGTCGTAGACGTGGTGGTTTCAATGGCAATCATGGCAAAAATTAAAAAAAAAATATTAAACGGAAAAAAATTCCCGACTTTATAGTCTTTGTCTTATCTGTGACGTGAAATTTTTCGAGAACAACAAAAACTATAAAAAAAGATAAAAAATCATGTCACTATTTTTATTATTTACTTTTTTGTAATATAAAAAATATTAACAAAGAAATTCATTGTATTGCTTCACGTATTATAAGTTTTGTTTTTATTTATTTTTTACATCTTAACATAGATGTGGTTTTTTATTCCAATGGCATATAAGTATATTCTTAAACAAAGGAACCCCACCATCAACACCACATATATGGGGAATTTAGATTTTTTATAATTTTCTTTTTCTAAAATTAGTGGGTTTCAGATTTTTTCCTATTCTCTTTTTTGATTTTCCATTGTTTGGTTCGGGTTTTTTTATCATTTACCACCACCCGTATTATTTTTGAAATCGAAAGAAAAAATCCCCCTTTGGAGATAAAATTTTTGCAGTTCCTTTCTTTACAATTGTTGTTGCTTTTTTATTGACTGCAAAATATTTTCCATACGATACCTCCTCCTCCTCTATTTCTTGCAGTGCTTTGTTTTTTTCTTACGACAAAAATAGGGAACAAATGTCTATGGTAGATAATGCAGACGTATGTATGTGTGTATGCACATACTTATCACAATTATCGCAAAGTATTTGAATTTTTGTATTTTTTTGAAGTTACAGCCCCCTCAAATGGCTTCGTCGTTAACTATGCCACACATTTTTTTATTTATTTCAAGTATTCGCTTTTGAGGACCAAATGAGGTTTCTGTTTGGTCTTCGAACATGCTGGGATTAGTTAATGGAGTTGATTTTTTTTTTGTTTGATTAATGACTTTGTGGGTGATGTATAGGCGGATATTGGACTTTATTAATTTGAAAATTAAGAAAATGCAGATTTTTTGAAATTATCGTTTTTTTATTTTTGGCGGAAATTCTAATATGTATTAAGGCAGGGTTTTCCCAATAGGTCCGTAGCTATCATTTTTAAAGCTTTCATTCTTTGGCTTTTACGGTATTATAAAAAAATTGACGAAAATCTTGGGTCGCAGTTCGCAAAATTACAATATTTTTGGCTCCTTGCAGGACAGAAGTACAGGAAACTGGGTGAAAAAATTAGTTCGTCGAGAGAAGTTAGTGTAGTATAGAATAAAACCCTTGTTCTTTTGCTTATTAGGTCTTTTTAATGCATGACACTGACAGATAAAGCCCATTTGCAATTCGAAGGCTATGTCGCATCTGGGTCTTGGGGAACCCACCCTCCAACTGCAACCAACTGCAAAAATTCATGAAAAGGTCTTGTAAGCTTCCTCATTGTTTAGCCAAATTACAAAAATTATCTACAAAATATGTTTCCATCAGAGTTGGGCAATCTCATTCTAGAAGTGGTTCAATTTTTCGGTTCACTCCGTAAAAGGAACTAGTTTGCAACACATTTTGTTGAATAGTTTATTTTAGTTCAATCGTTCATTACCGTCGGCCAATGAACGAAAAGATCTGGATTAACGATGGTATAAAAAATAAACTATGTGAACGAAAGCAAAAGAAACTATATGAACAAAAGAACCGGATCTAGTAGCGATCTTTTGGCGCCCAACGTGAGGCAACTATTTTAATAATCAAAAAACATCATACGATTTTAGTTTGAAAACATATTTTAAGCCTAAAAATAAAAAATGGACTATTTATGGACAGTTTTGCATGGCGCCCAACGTGGCAAGAAAAAAATTATCAATTAGGCCCAGTCCAATCGATTATATTTGTATTATATTTTTCAAAAATATGTCTATTGTTCCACTTTACTGTCTTTGGAAATGATTTTGGCGCCCAACGGGAGTCAAAAACATTTTTAACGCTGTATTTTCTCCAGGAAAAAATAATTTGTCCTTGCTGCACAATCTTTTAAAATAAATTTGGCGCCCAATTTGAGGCAATTATTTAAATATTCAAAATAATTTTTATAAATATACGTTCAAATCAAAATTTAATTCTGATAAGATTGTAATATTTGTTGGCAGTTTTGCGTATAAGATTACAGTTGGCGCCCAACGTGTGTCAAGAAGCTTGTTTTTATTGCAGTACTTTCTACTGGAAAAAAATAATCAATCACATCCAGTACAGTCGATTATATCCTTATTTTAATATATTTAATTTGTTTGTGGACTAATTTGCATGTAAGGTTCTAGTTGGCACTCAACGTGAGTCAAGAAACATATTTTTATTCCAGTCCAATCGATTATAGCTTGATTATACGTAAAATATTTGTTCCTGCGCTAATTTTGAAAAAAAAAAATGTGGCGCCCAATGTGAAGCTTCTATTGTAATAATCAAAATCTAATAATTCCGACCAACTGTAAAATGTATAATATATGTATGCAGCTCTACTTCAAGACTATACCTTTATATGTTCTAATGGAATATACAGTCCAATATTAAAACATATAAAATGTGTGTATGAAGTTCTGCTGTTAGACTGCAGTTGGCGCCCAATGTGGGTCAAGAAATCCTTTTATTGTAATCTTTACTACATTTTACTCTTCTATGAAAAAAAATATCTGTCTGAAATTTTTAATGAAGAGAAACTCTGAGTCGTTGGTTTCTGGGATTTTTTATAGAAAAAATGATCAGTCCTGAGGTTCTAATATTTTTTTTCTATAATGAAATCACATTTTTTTATTTTAATAAGAACCATTAATTATTTTTTTCTAATTTATGTTTTTTGTTTTTATTGCTACAAACATTTAATAAAAATATTAATTATATATTTTTTCTCTTCTCTTTTAGGTAAGTTCTAAATCCATTCCATTTTCTGCTTCTTTGGAAACCAAAATTTATTGTAAGTAATAATTATTAAGACAAGAAAACATATTCTTGCGGCGCCGGATATACATATTACTAGCGATAGCCATATAATTTTTGCACATTAGTTGCCATGCTAAATTCGCTAGTGGAACATCCTAAAGAAAACCTTGAAAAACAGAAAAAAAGAAAAGAAAAATATAAAATAGTTAAGAGGAGTATTTTTGTGGCAGTAACTATTTTAACTTGGCAACAATCAAAGATATCAACGACGATGAAGACCAACGAAGAAAATCCAGAAAGCCAGCCAGCCCACACAAACCTACAAAAAAACACACACACACACATTTCGTTAATAACACTTCAAAGTCAACGTTGTTGTTGCTGGTTTTTTTAAGTCTTATTTATCTTTACTTCGTTTTCTCGGTGATTGCCAGCCTGTACAGAGGCTTTATCAGAAAGCCATGCCATAAAATATATTTTAAAACAAACCTACACTTCCATATTAAGCGGCAGCAAAAAACCAAAACCGGCGAACACAAAAAAAATTAAAAATAAATATAAAAACAACTTCAATTTATATTTAAGATACTCATTTCGTATTTCGTCGTATTTTTTTGGCAAAGTACTTTCAAGCCTTATAAGGGTTAAAAAATTTGTATTGCAGTCGCAAAAAAATTAACATCAAGTCAAACCACAACAAAAAAATTTACATTTCTGTTGAACCAAAAGAAAGTTATTTGCTGCTTTACTTACTTGTTTTTTTTTTATTTTTCAAAAATAAAACTCCACATTTAAATGTGAAGTGTAAAGGTTTGGGTGGGTGTTCTTTTATGAGTTTTTAAGGAAAACAATTTTGTGGAGGTTTTTTTTTCTCTGTTATAATTTACTTTGGTGGCACTTAAAACTGAAGGCGTTGTGTTTTTTGTTTGTTTTATTATGAAAAATGAGGTCACATTTAAATGAACTGTAAAAACAACAAAACGAGTATTAAATTACATAAATTACTTTTTTGACAATTGAGTAGCCAATACGAGTATTTGCTCCATACAATATTGACCATTTAAATGAGTGGCTTAAGTAATTTGAGTTGGAAGAATTATTCGAAACTTTTCTAATATTTCTTTTACAATATGAACTTAATCTCATTAAGAATTACAAATTCGAATTAATTCAATTTTGCAGAAGAACGAAGCCGAAGGAGGGAGGTCCTTTAAGATCCGAAAATATTTTTCAAACATTTCCAAAAAATATCTGATTACAAACATTTTGAAATATGAAGTTTCCAATCGCTTTCTATGATGTAAATTCAAATTGTATCGTTCTGCAGAGAGATCGTTCAAATGAACTATTCACGGACATGAACTAACGGAACTATATCCCAGTAATTTTGGGAAAGCAACAAAAAATCGTCTTCTGAACAAGCTTAAAAGGGTTTGAAAACTCAAACCCAGTATCGTTAATATTGCCGAGGTATATATACTCTGTGTATATTCCTTCAGACGTCAAAATATCTCCCAGCCCGAGGGGACATATTTAAAAGTTCGATTTTTTACAACTCTGAATGTCCCGTGGCGCCAAATATTATCATTCAGATGCCGATCGTTAACATATTACCATTTTTGCAACAAGGAGTCTAATTTGAGGGGATAATATGGCTTTTTTGTAGTTTTATAGTATAGAAGACCATGTGGCGACCAACGAGGGGCAATACATTTAGATGTTAGAACCTAAACCAAAATATTTTTTTTTATTTGGACTTAATTACTCCATTATCGGCAAACTCAAATCGTGGCCATTGAATGAATTCGATGTCTATAGTCATTGCTTTTATAAACATACCTTTCAATGGGTTCAAATGGCGCCCAATCGGAAACGATTGTCTGGCAGTTCTGCCATAAGAAGAAGGAAAGCACAGTTTGGACTACATATTTTAGGGAATTTGTGTGGCGCCCAACGTAAGATATCCTTAGAAAAAACATTTCCGATTACCCTATGTACTGAATATTTATCAAATGTATCAACATTTATTTTGCTGGTCTACCTTTGAGAGTCCATTTGGCGCCCAACGTGAGACTAAATTATTAAATAATCAAAATAAATCATGCAATTATAGGTTCTAATCGAACGTAAAGTCCTTAAATGAAAATTGTAGGTATTTATGGACATTTTTGCATTTAAGACTTCCGTTGGCGCCCAACATTGGCCAAGAAAACATGTTTTTTCTTATTTTTCTGGAGGAGATATGGGTCACCAGGTCCAGTCTATTCGATTGTATCCCTTGTTTATACGTATTACAAATTGCTGTTCTAACTTTCGATAAACTATTTGGCGCCCAACGTGGGATTAAAATAATTTGTGCCATTATAGGCTACAATCTAAGTAAACAGTCCAATAATAAATGTTGAAATATTTTTGGGTAGATCTGCATTTAAGTCCTAAATGTTGAAATATATATATATATATATATATAGACATACCTCTATTAATGATTCCAATTGGCGCCCAACGTTGGGCAGGAATATATAATATTCTAGTCTTTCCTGTGTAAAATGGACGTCTTGTATTCTTCATGTAAGGTTTTTTCTATAGAAAACTTAGGCCCGATGGTCTGCAAATCTTTAGAAATAAAAACCTTAGTCGTGAAGGCCTGATTTTTTACTGTAGAAACAAACACCATAGTACTAAGGGTCTGAGGAGTTTTTCTATAGAAAAAACATTATTTCCGAGGATCATATAATTGTTTCTGATGAAGAAAAAATCAGTTGTGAAGTTCGGAGAGTTCTTGAGGGTCTAGTGACCAATACTAATTTAGCGAAAAAAGAAAATCCGCACCTTTACAGTTTTTTTTTTTTTCAAAAAAATATTCGTTTTTATTTTATATGTTTCCGAGGGTCTGAGAATTTTTTTGTGTTGAACAAATCGCAGTGAGAATTTTTTGTATAGAAAAAGAAAAATGTCTGAGTATATTTTCTAAAGAAAAAAGTCGGTCAGATGCCCAGAGATTTTTTTCTATAGAAAAAACTTCAGTCCGAGGATTCTGAGCATTTTTTCTAGGGGAAAAATCACCGACCAAAGGATCTCAGATTTTTTCTATAGAAAAAATCACCGACCCAACCGTGTCAGAATTTTTTTTTTATATAAAAAAAATATCCTACCACAGGGTCTCAGAATTTTTCATATAGAAAAAAATCGCCGACCTTAGGTTCTTCTATATAGTGGCATTGATGTTATTTTATATAGAGAAATCCGCCCGTAGGACCTTTTTTTTATTTTTCTTGTATTTAAGGTTTATGAGGGAATGTGGCGCCCAACGTTGGACAACTGAATTAAACATTTGCGGTAGCGACTGTTGATGATTTTTTCATCGATATAAAATTATTTCTCAAATGACCTTGAGTGGCGCCCAACGTTATACCATTAATATAGTTTTCATAAAATAGATGGAGAATGAATTAGAATAGGGCGAAAATATTAATTAATGTCCTATTAAACTTATACTATATGCCTCCAGTGCGCTATAACAAAACGTAACTGCCCAAATTATTTAAGCTTAGAAGAAAATTAATCCTTACACCCTTTTTCTATAGAAACACCTCTATCCTGACGTTCTGAGTATTTCTCTAAAAAAGAGTTCGCGCTTATAGGGGTCTGGTAATTTCCTAAATAGGAAAACCCTCTATTTATTATTGTATTAAAGCTGTTCTACTGTCAGGAGCATGTGGCGCCCAACGTAGGGCAAAACAAATTAACATCAAAATACCGGGGTTTCTTTTGTGATAAGGAAATTGACATATATATATACTTATATACTTTTATACTTTTCTTATAAAACTAGGCTACGTTTCTTCATTTCTAACGTGAACATTCCATGTGGCGCCCAATGTGGGTCCTCATTTTATTATTATTTTGTTTAACAATGAAACAAAGTCACACTTTTCAAAACATTTCCCGGAAAGCCTGCTGATTGTTTTTGTTTTTAATAAGGAATAATATTTTGTCAAATTAAATTTAAGTGCCGCCCAACGTGATAACCTGAAGCTGCTCATAGTCACAATAGCGTGGTTGAAGCATAAACTCACTAGAGGGCCAATAGATCGATTAATATCCTAATGAACTTACACTGTAGGCCTCTAATATGCTACATAGGATATTATTTTCGGTCTGACCTCATGCCGAACACACAATTTATAGAATAATTTACAAATTGAAAAGGCTTGACAAATCGACCTCCTTTTACACCAACATATTTCCCGTACTATTATCCAATAAAATCGTGGACTTATAATCTCAACTGCTGCCGCACTTCGAGAGTCCCAACGAAAATCTGTCCACCATTTGAAATTTAATTTTAAAATTTTCTTTCTCCAAATTTCATTTCCTTCGTAATAAAATTCCACAAACACCTGCTCGCAGATTAGTTAAACAATTAAGCAGGATTACGACCTAAGGTCAAACTGCAATTTAAAATAAAGAACATAGAAGAGGGGACAAAAATACCAAACAAAAACGGGTAATTCGCATAAAAGCAACCTGACTGATATATCAAATAACTGAACTGAAAATGAGGGTGAAATAAACATATGAAACCATTATTTGTTCTTTTTTCTCCAATTCTCTTCTCATATTTAATAAGCCGGTGTTTCTTTAAACAAGCACCCCTCCCTTGCGGTCTTTGTGAAAAATGAGCAAATATTTCGTTTGGCAGACAAAGAAGAAAAGAATTGACGACATAGAAGTCACAAGTCCAGCACGTGCCTATATAGAATTTTTTTGCAAAAACCGTAGTTTTTTGCTTTGTTCCTACATAGTAATCAGCTAAGAACGTACGTACATACATACAACATAGTGTGTGTGCCTTAATTTTGCAAATATGTTGTCGTTGTTAAAAAGCAAATTTGCTAAAGTGGTTTATATGTTGTGACCTTAAAAATGTTTTTTTGTTGTAGTTGATATTCGATTAGGGGTTAGGTTAGCGAAGAACAACTGTCGGGGAACTAACAATATGGGGTTCTTCCCTTGGCACAAACCTGTAATTGTTTTTGTCATACCAACTCTCTGGAGACTAATTTTTGAAGTCTAAAACAACAACAACAACGAAAACTAAAGATTATTATCATTATTGACTTTAAATGAATTAACAATTTCGAATAGTTTAGAAGCATGACAGGTGGGAAGACAAATATCCAAAAGGTCTGCGTTTGCAATTTTTCGGTGGAAAAGAAAAACTGACAATTTATTTTTTGGAGTCATGAAACCACCACGTATGTGGCTCATGAGTAGGGGTTTTGCTGCATTATTGAAAATATTTATATTTTTGCAAAAAATACCACTTCTGTAAAACCCCAGAAAAACCACCCTGACCACATCGGTGGGAGACTTAAGCCCATACACAGTAAAATATTTTATTTTTAAACATAATTTATATTTCTTTTCAAAAATCCCCATTCAGTTTCTTATTTTTGAATTACCTCAAGTCTGGAGAAGGCGGGTTGGAGGGGCCATAACAGTAATATCCTAAGTGGGAAAGAAAGAAAGCTAAAGACTAAATAAAATCTAGTCGCATTAGTAAATTAATCCAATGATTTGAATTGAATAGTTGTTTGCTTTGTTTTTTGTTGTTTCGCTTTCCTTTCTTTCCATTTTCTTCGACAACAAAGGAACCGACCAGTCGGGCATAAGTTGTAATAGTTTTAATCTAATCAGAATAAGGAACAAAAAAAAAAATAAGTGGAAGATTTTCATTGTTGTCCATTTTGTTGTTAGAATTTCTAAGGTTTCGTCTATGAATGTTAGTGGCCAATACTAAATTGTGGGAAGAAGAAAATCCGCACCCTGAGAGATTTTATTTTTCTAAAAAATATTTTTTTCTTCAAGAGTCCGAGAATTTGTTTCCATTCAACTAATCGCAGTCCTCAGATTTTTTTTCTGTTGAAGAAGATTTCCAAACTGAGGGTCTGAGTATATTTTCTAAAGAAAAAAACCTGCCCCGAGGGTCATATGCCCTGAGAATTTGTTTCTATAGGAAAAAACTTCAGTCCAAGGGTTCTGGGAATTTTTTCTAGGGAAAAAAATTAGTTCCAGGTATCTACAATTTTTTTCTGTAAGAAAAACTTCAGTCCCAGAGGCCTGAGCATTTTTTTCTATAGACGCCTGAGAATTTTTCCTTTAGGAAAATATTAGATCTGAGGTTCTGAGAATTTTTTCTATAGAAAAAAACTCAGAACTGAGGTCGTGAGAATTTTTTCTATAGAAAAAACATCAGCACTGATGTCCTGAGAATTTTTTTCTATAGAAAAAAACATCAGCACTGATGTCCTGAGAATTTTTTCTATAGAAAAAACATCAGCACTGATGTCCTGAGAATTTTCTCTATAGAAAAAATTTGAACTGAGGTCCCGAGAATTTTTTCTATAGAAAAAAATATCAGAACTGAGAATTTTTTTCTATAAAAAAACATTGGAACTGAGGTTCTCAGAATTGTTTCCATGGAAAAAACATCATTACTGAGGTCCTGAGAATTGTTTCTATAAAAAAAATTAGAACTGAGGTCCTGAGATTTTTTTCTATGGAAAAAATCATCAGCCTAAGGGTTTCATACTTTTTTCTATAGAAAAAACCATCGACCTAAGGGTCTCAGAATTTTTGCGATAGATAAAATCATCGACACGAGGTTCTCAGACTTTTTTATAGAAAAAATCACCGTCTCAATTTTTTTTCTATAGAAAAATAACCGTCTTAGGATTTTTTATGGGAAAAATCATCGACATGCGAATCTCACAATTTTTTTTTCTATAGAAAAAATCACTGACCTGAGGGTCTAAGAATTTTTCTATAAAAAACTCCGACCTGAGGGTCTCAGAATGTTTTCTATAGAAGAAACCCTTGGAATCAACTCCCAACCAAAGTGTCTGAGAATGAGTCCTCAGGTTCTCAGTCCTCTTTATTCTATTCGATAACTTCTCTTAACAACAAACTTTCCAACTAGAATTTGTCTCTTTGTTGATTGGATTTAATTTTAATTTAATTTTCATGCTGTTTCTGTTTATAGTTTTCCTTCATAAAACTGTTGCCATGCAGAGTTATTTTTTGTTCATCGTGCTGCCAGCCAACAGCAGCACTTCATTCCATACCAATGGGAATTAGGTTGTAGTTGTTATTGTACTTATTTGCCACAGCCAAACTCTAATGGGGTAACATGCAACCAGCGAACAGACTTCGTACGAAACAATCATCCAACCTTTTTTTATGATTATTTATCTTGACTTGTCTGTATTGGTTTTCGGCTGCCAAGTGAAAGGAAACTAAAGTTGGGCCACAACTAACACACACACACCCATAGACTACCAACCAACCTGCAATTGCAAATATTTGAAGTAGAGTATGAAGAATTAAGGTCTGCTGTGTTTGAGTTTTTACAGTTCTATTATATTTTTTTGTCCGGCTGGCTGACTAGCTGGCCCAAAACAGCTGCTGACTGACTGACCATGACCATAGAGTATTGAATCGAATATCCATCACATCACACAGTGTCACACAAAAAAATAAATTAAGTCCATTTCAATGCGATGACGATGACAAAGTGTGTGGCAAGCTGCACATTGGTATCGATACGTGATCGAATGAATAGATTATGGATGATATGTTGAAGAATAATTAAAATGTAAGGGCATGTGTTTTTTGTTGACAAGTCAACCTAAAAGTAGGCAACACAATTTAAGGTTAGCCTAAAAGTAGCAAAATGTTTTATTTCGATTTTTATAAAAAAAAATAATTGAAAAGAATTAAAAATCGAAGCATGTATTATATTGATAGATTAACTAAAAGTGGGCAACACAATTTAGGGTTATCCTAAAAGTGGTCAATTTTCTAATTGTTAAAAGAATCGACAATAAATTCGCCAGTTCTCTCCCTCTCTTCAAAACTACTGTGTGACGTCAGTTTACCGCAATATGACTGGTATTTGAGTGGCATAAAATTGAGGTTGATAGCTTATGCTTTTCCTCAATACTCTTGCGGCTAAAAATGTGTCTATGTGTGTTAGCGAATTCGAGTAGCATTGATGGTGTAAGTGTGGTAGTGTAGAATAAAGGGTATAACAAAAAACCACCAACAAAATAATCGCTACTTTCTAAATTGAAAGAAATGTCTGCTGCATCAAATCAACTTAAATTGTTTGTTAGTGTTCTTATTTGCGGTATATTTGGACCCTCTATAACAAAAAAACACCGGTAATCATATAATTTCATTTTGGCAAACATTTCACACAACTTAACAAAAAAAAACTCAAAATTGGTTACGACATATCGTCTTGGTCATGTCAGCTGGTCGACCGACCGGCCGGTCAATGATTGTAACGACAACCATTAGAGCTAATAGCATAGAAAGGTCTTTCAATTTTGGAGGGTGGTGTTAAGGGGATAGGGGCTTTAGAATGAAAACTATCACTAGTATTAAATTACAGATCATGGTAAATGCTGTTTTGTTACTAATTTTGGTTCGCTATAATTGAAATTATAGACATTGGCCGGTTGATATACAGTAGCCAGAAAAAGGAGGTTATGTTGCAGAATCATTTTGACAAATTGAAAAATAATTGAATATTACCGTTAATTAATTTTGGAATTTTACCAAAAAATTAGAGGACACACAAAGTAAAGATGTAAATAGTTAGGACAAAGATTGTTCTATCAAAAAAATCTCGGACACAGCGGGGAATTTAGAACTGAGGAAAAAATTCTCAGATCCTCATTTTGGAGGATTTTGCTAAAGAAAAAATTCTCAGACCCTCAGGTCGGTGATTTTTCGGTGATGGAAAATATTATTAGACCCTCGGGTCGGAGTTTTTCCTATGGAAAAAAATTTTCAGACCCTCAGAGGCTTTTTTCTATAGAAAAAATTCACAGACCCTCAGTTCCGTGATTTTTTAAAGAACAAATTGTGAGCCCTCAGTTCCTTGATTTTTTGTATAAACATTTTTTAATATTCCAAGGTCGGTAATTTTTTCTTCAACAGGAAAATTTTTACAGAACCGCTTGTCGCTGATTTTTTTCTATAGAAAAAATTCTCAGATCCTCAGGTCGGTGATTTTTTCATTAAAATTCTCAGACCTTTACTTCGGTGATTTTTGTCCATAAAAAACATTCTCAGACCCTCTGGTCGAAGGCTTATTTCTATAGAAAAAATTCTCAGACCCTTAGTTTGGTGTTTTTTCTATAGAACAAAATTCTGAGATCCTCTGGTCGTTGATTTTTTCTGTAAAAAAAGAAAAATTTCGTGATGATGAGAATTCGTCCTATAGAAAAAACTTAAACTTTAATTCTACCCCTTAGTCTGGTCATGGCCAGACCATAATTGACTTTGGTAATAAAAAAACTAAAACGCTTTCATTTATTTTGGATGAAAATGACAGTGAGTCCTTGCAAATTTCACTGCACAGAAGATCCTTGTTATTGTTTAACACACACACAGGCAGATACAACACATTGTTAACATTTTATGACATTATTGCTGATTGTTGTCGCCTTCAATGTCAGTTCGTTTCGCTCGCTAGCTGTTTTTTTTTTCTCAATTTCATTGCAGCCTGGTGTGGTCGTCGTTGTTTGTCGCGACAAAATGCATTTAAATAAATTAATGATGAAGTTTGAAGAGTTTCTTTTCTGTTTATTGTGGTGTATAGAAGCAGCAATTCTTTGTATATGGTCGTCTTTACACAAGCAGCCAACAAAAAAAAGGAAATCCAAAAACACCACATTATGGACTTCAGACTGGCGTTTTTAAAAAAGGAGTGTCGCGTCAATTGTCTCGTTTCCAAACCAAAAAAGAAAGAAAAACAAAACGAAACAAAAACTGACATTTAAAAATAAAATTTGCAAAAACTCTAACCCCCCACCATATTTTCATAATTCATTTTTTTGTAAAACTGTGTAACAGATATGGGGAGGAGGGTGGACTCTGAAGCGTCAACAATTCAAGTTCGCATGTTTGTTGAAATATTTTTTTGTAAAGTATTATTTTTATAATAATTTTTTTCTTTGTGTAAAGTCTTCAAGTGTAACGAACACTAACCAATGACACACAAACTGCATACATACGAACTTGCCCACATCCATCCATCGGATGTGTAATGTGTCCCTGCCTTTAGCCTTAAAGAAGGATTTATGAAGTTCTGCTTTTTTTCCACGAATACCCTGAGTTACGATTTCAAAAGATTTTTTCGTTTTTTGTTTTTATTTATTATTGCCCATGAAAAGAAAAACGACGACCGTGGCGACAACAAGGAAGAAGATTAATGTGGCTTTCCCATTGCTCTTTTATTTCTGCAAAGACATTTTTTCTGCGAGAAGACAAATCTTCTTTGTTTTAAAAATAATTTTGATTTGACACATTTCTTCGCGGGGTTTTGTAGCTGTTGGACCCTTACCCCAATGCTCTTTTAAAGTATCTGTGTAGTTAAATGATGACATACTTCTGGCAGGAATTAAAATTATATTTATTTCACTTCTCTTTTTTATTTGCTTCCCAGCGGCAGCAGAGGGCAAAGTTCAAACTGTCAGGGTTCTTCTTTCGTATTCTTCTTTTTTTATGTGTGTGTGTGTTAATTAACAACTGTTTGTTCTAAAATTAGTGGGACTTTGTTCAAGTGGAGTTTGGAATTTAACATATTTTTTTAATTCGAAACAAATATTTTAAATAGTTAGAAGAGGGTGATGATAATCTGGCCCCTATTCTTCTATAAAAAAAATATCAGGCAGGGATTAAAGAAATAAAAACTCGGAACCTTAGCACTAAGTTTTTTCTATATAATACAATCTCAGAACCATGGAAATGAGTAAAAATCTTTGAGCCTTAAGACTGAGATTTTCTACAATTCTCAAATCATGTGGACTGAGGTTTTTCTATAGAAAAAATTCTCAGACCCTCAGGTTGGATTATTTCATTAGAAAAGATTCTCAGGTCGGATGTTTTTTCCAAAAACAATTTCAGACCCTGGGATGGGAGGTTTTTTTTCAATAGAAAAAGAAATCTCAGGACCTATAGTCGGAAGTTCTATCTATAGAAAATATGTTCAAATCCTCAGGACTGAGGTTTTTTCTATAGAAAAAATTCTCAAAGGAAGTTCTTTCTATAGAACAATTTCTTAAATCCCTCAGGACGGATATTTTTTCTATAGAAAAAATTCGCAGACCTTCAAGTCGGATGTTTTTTCTATTGAAAAAAATTCGCAGAACTTCAGTTCGGATGTTTTTTCTATAGAAAAAATTCTCAGAACTTCAGGTTGGACGTGTTTTCTATAGAAAAAATCCGCAGACAATCAGGTCGGACGTTTTTTCTATAGAAAAATTTGCAGGCATTCAGGTCAGATTTTTTTTAATAGAAAAATTCGCAGAAATTTTGTATAGAAAACATTTTTAGGTCGGAAGTTTTTCTATAGAAAATATTCTCAGAACCTCAGGTCGGAAGTTTTTTCTATAAAAACATTTTTAGGCCGAATTTTCAGTCGACTTTTTTTAAAGGAAAAATTCTCAGACCCTCAGGTGGGAATTTTTTTCTTTTTTAAGCTTTTCTATATAACTGAATTATTTTCTATATAAAATAAATGCAGGTCATATGGAACTGAATTTTTCTCTCACGTTAGTTATTCTATTTATTTTCAATTAAATTTTATTGTTTTAATTTAAATATTAATATTTTTATTCTCTCTTTCTTTTCTCCTTTGCAGGTAAGTGTTGATCACTTAAAAGATTTCAGTTTCAAGCGACTAAATAGCGTAAGTCAAATTTCAATTCACTTTTTTGTTTACAAATATTTTTATTTATTTTTTAATTTAATCAGCGGATGTTTCACATCGAGGCTTTAACCTCCATTACAATGAAATTTTTTCAAAACTTATTTTTTTTCACGATAAAAAATGTTTTTATTTACCCTTTCAAATTTTTTTATATGAAATTAGTATTAAGGTCTTTGACATTCATTGTCTGGTGGTCTGATAAAATAATTTTGTTGTATTTTTTTTTTTAATTTATATTAAAGTGAAGTTCTTTTGTTATAAATCAAAACTAAATGTGAATGTGTGTTATTTGGAAAGAAATGAAAACAATAACAACAAATACCGAATGTGGCATGCAATTCGAATTTTTTTGTAAACAATAACAACAAATAAAGAATAAATGAATTTATTTATGGCGGGAGGTAGCTGGTGGCTGGCGACTGGCTGCTAATCAAGTCTACCATGACATGGAATTTATCCATGCCTTTGAAAATTTTAACAAAATAAAAAAACAAAACAAACAACAACGACAAAAATAAAAACTAAAACTCTTTAGTACAGTTGATTATTATTTATTAAGCCGAAGAATCTGCAGTTTTTTGGGAGACTTAATGTAATTGTTTTTTTTTTTTTTTTTAATTTATTTAATAGATTTTTGTTATGGTTTATTTCACGGTCTTCTTATTTCAAAAGTGCAGCCTTAATGGACGTGTAGTAAATTTTTTAAACTCAGAAAGAAGGTGAAGAAAAAAAATTGTTTCCATAAAATCGAAACAAATCACAGATCCTTGCGCCGAATGTTTTTCTATAGTAAAAATTCTCCGATACACAGATCGAAGACTTTTTTCTATAGACCAGACCATCAGTTCGAAGTCTTTTCCTATAGAAAACACCTCAGACCTACAAGTCGAAGATTTTTTTAAAAACACAATTTTATATACTCTGGTATTTTCTATAAAAAATTCTCTGACTCTCAGGTCGTAAGTTTTTTCTATAGAGAAAAACCTCAGAAACTCAGTTCGATTGCTTTTTATATAAAAAAAATTCTCAGAAGCTCAGCTCATAGATTTTTTTCTATAAAAATTTTTTCAGACGCTCAGATCGGAATTTTTTCTATAGAAAAAAATTTCACACTCTCGGTCGGAGGTTTTTTTCTATAGAAAAAAAATTCTTAGGTCGTTGATTTTTTTCTATAGAAAAAATTCTTAGGTCGTTGATTTTTTCTATAGAAAAAATTCTTAAACCTCAGAAAAAAATTCTCAGAACCTTATTCTGTAATTCGTTTTTTTTTTTTTTTTTTAAACAATAACAACAAATAAAGAATACATGAATTTATTTACGGCGGGAGGTAGATGGCGACTGACTGCTATTCAAGTCTACCATGACATGGAATTTATCCATGCCTTTGAGAAAAAAATTCTTTAGAAAAAATTCTAATACCCTCAGGTCTGAGTTTTTGTCTATAGAAACAATTCTCAGACTATGGGAACCTGATTTTTTCCATAAAAATATTGTGAACCTTGTGACTGAATATTCTTCTCAATCAAATGATACGAAATTCTCAGCCAGTAGAGCACCGAGTATTGTGCCTATAAAATATTTTAATATTCCATCCTCTTTAATTTTTATTAGAAATAAATTTGACATCGTAAACCTCAATGTAGATGTCTGATGTAGTATATACAACCCTCTACCCGGGTAATACTGTAATTAATCGCCCTAATTAATTAACTTAACTCCAGACGTAGTTACTTATTGATGGGTGTGTGTGTGTGTGTGATGGCCACCAGTAAGCGAAGCGGTGCATTCAAAGACTCATCAGACATTATTTCAGTTCATTGACAAGCGGCAATACACCACACACACGCAAATTTCCTCAATTTGTGTGCTACTCAATATCTATCTCAGTTTGGATATATTAGATATAGACAGTCAGATAAGCTTAATTAAATTGTTCATTAAAAATTTAAGTTCATTAGGTTTCAATTAAAACGCTCAACGTTTTCGTTGTTGTCGTTTTTGTATTTGGTGTGTAGTCAAGTACTTATAAGAAAATATATATTCTCAGCTCAGTATTTTGCACATTTGCCTCAACACGTTTTTAGTATGCGGCGCGTCATTATAACGTGACTTAAATTTAGAATTATTTTTTTTTCGTAAGATTTTCGTTTTGGTTCTTTTTTCAATTTCAAGTATTATTTGCGAAAATCAAAAGAGCGTGTTGCAAAAAATTACAAACCAATTTTGGTATTTAAAAAAAATACAGTCAAGCAACGTTATGAGGAACCATAAACAGAAATATTAAACATGTATCTCTCGGAAATGGAATTTATATTAAAAAATGGATTTCAAAAAATTATTCCAAATTTCCCTGATAGTCATTATAATCCCGATCCACTGTCAAATTTCGCCCCAAAAGTAAGCCAAACGACAATGGAGACTTTTCATGGCGGCCTGATGTTGTTGGTCTGTTGTTGCTTTGCTTTTTGTTCGATCTGAGTTGGTTAATATGGCGGTAAGTCAATGACTTTGAGAATGAATTGCACGCCACCTAAAAAAGCCTCAACAAAGACAACAACAATAAAGAATGACGGCACTAAAATAAAAATACGAAATACATTTTTTGCATTTAACACAAACACCATAAAATCGGGGAATTTTATTTTTTTTATTTTTATGTTCAACACTTGGCTGAAATTCTATGGTGGAGCCTTATAAACCCATTAACACCACAGCCATCAGTTATTTGTTTGGGATTATTTTTTTAATTTTTGTTTTGCAAACGACAACAAGAAAAAGAATTTCAAAAATTTTTTGGAAGTAAATTTTTTATATAAAGAGTTGGTGACAAAAAAAATCACAGAATTTTTTCTATAGAAAAACCTCCGACCTAAGGGTCTGATAATTTATTTATAAAAATAATCCAACCTGTGGTTCTGAAAATGTTTTCAGACCCACCGGACTGAAATGGCCTTCGACCTGAGGGTCTGACAATTTTTTCTATAGAAAAAATTATCGACCTGAGGGTCTAATAATTATTTTTTCTATAGAAAAAATTATCGACCTGAGGGTCTAAAAATTTATTTTTTCTATAGAAAAAATCATCGACCTGAGGGTCTAATAATTTTTTCTAAAGAAAACAGTCTCCGACCTGAGGGTCTGAGAATTTATTCTATCTTCAATCTCAGGGTCGGAGAATTTTTTCTATAGAAAAAATATTTTCGAACGATTTTTTTTAATTATGGAATATTTGGTTTGAAAATTAAAATAAATATATTTTTTTAATTTATTTTTAACTATTTATTTATTTTTTACTAATTTTCATACCATTTAAATTCAAGGGAAAATAATTATACAGATAATTATTTTTTAATGACAACAACAGACATTACAACAAAATTACATATTATATGCAACATTTGTTAAAATGTTGCAACAGCTAAACAAACCTTCAACCAGATGTTTCGAATATTATTATTACAAAAGTGGACATGATTACCAATTACTCTACTCCACTTTGTGACTGATTTTTTTTTGTTCTTCAAACGTGTTGTAAACAATTTCAACTTGAACTTGTCAAATTTGAATTGTTAACTTTGACAACAATTGCAATTACAACAACAGAACATTACAGAAAAAACAATCAATGAATGAGCCGAACCAGCCAACATCAAACAAAAGTTTAATTGGTTGGTTGCTTGTTTTTGTGTGTTACTGGGGTTAGGTTAGGAATAAATTATATCTAAGAGAGAGGGAGGGGGATAGATGTAGGCTGTTATAGAAGTATAGAAACAATCGTATTCGAATTCGATTTCCAATTAAATTTGTAATGCAATGAGTTTTGCCTGCCAGTCGTCAGTGTGATAACTAATTGGCAATGAATTTTTAGAGAAGTCAGGTCTAAAAATGTGTGTGATTGAGCAAGGCTGCTGAGAGGGGGTGGAAATTAAAGATTGTAGGTCCACAGTAAGGAATTTATTGTATTTGCAATAAATTGAAGGTAGTTTATTTTTTTCAACTTCTAACGACTTACTTACAACTTCTAACTTATTACCAATATGTAATTTTGAAAACTCTTTGAGATTTTTTTTTTTCAAATATTCCTTACCCCCAAATTTGTGTCTTCTGTTTATGTATGTGTGTGTGTTTTTTCTGTAAACAAAGAACATTGTTGAAATATTTCAGACAATTGCTGTGTGGCAAAAAACAAACAATTTAGTGAAATATGCATAAACAAAAACAAAAAGATTAAAGTGGCCATAAATACCCCTCACAACCCATTGATCACAAACATCAAATAAAAATTTTTTTATTTACGCGAAATTTCACACATAACAAACGAGTTTTTTGAACTGAACACCAAAATGGGGGTATGGTTGGGGTTCTACATTTTAAGACCCCACGATTAATGAAAGCAATGCATTTATTTATTTATTTTTTTTTTTTTTTTGTTAGTTGATCATGTGATTTATAAGGTGACAAGATATGATATTGGAAAGCAAAAAAAAAATATTTTTTTAACCAAAATTTATAATTTTTTTAATATAATTTTTAATTCTCTTCTAGGCATTTAAAAAATTCATTCAATTTTTTATTTATTTTTTTGTTAAGCATTTCGATAATTTATTACTAATTTTTGTAGTCTCGAAGGTAATTTCATTTTCACAGTCAAAGTCATGTATGTTTAATAAATATTAATTTTTAATTTTTGCACAAAAAAAATTCTCATGGCTTGACACTTTAACTAACTCCGCTGTAAGTTTACGTTTAAATCTTATGAATAATTCAGTGATTGTTTCAACATATTTTAGAAAATAATTTATTGAATTAATCGAAACAAAAATTATAAAACAAATACAGATGACATTGAATTCAACAATAATAGTGACAGGGTATCAATAAAAAAACATACAAATTATTTTATAGAAACAAAACATTAAAAAAAATGTAAGAACCATAGGTCGTTTTTTTCTGTAGAAAAAATTTCAGAATATCAGGTCAGTGATTTTTTCTATAGAAAAAAATGCTCAGAACCTCAAGTCGGAGGCTTTTTTCTATCGAAAAATTTTTTTCTGTAGAAAAAAATTCTCAGACCCTCAGGTCTCACAAGTCTGAGTTTTCTATAGAAAAAAGTTCTCAGACCAACATGATTGACTATTTGTCTATAGAAAAACAATCTTAGACCAACAGGACTGAATATTTTTCTATAGAAAAATTTTTCAGACATTGAGGTCAATTCTTTTTCTGTAGAAAAAGGGGACTGAGGATTTTTTTCTTCTTTACCTATGACCTTTGTATGGGTGGACTTTTATTTAACATGTTCTGTGAGGTATTTATTTATCCACTAAGATCCTGGAATGACAAATTGCAGTCACATCGTAATACTAAAATATAGACACTTTTGCCTACAACCATAAAAATTTGTATAAAAATCGACCTAAATAGGATGATTAACCATTCGGTTTGAAAATGTGCTCAAAATCCCAAATAATTCCACGAATCTGGTTTATTAATGTTGCTAATTTTTCAATGGGAATTGGAAATATCAAATATATCAAATACACAGAAAGGTTTGCTATCCAATGAGAACCCAAGATCGGTGGAAGAACCTGAACAATATATAGAATATTAAGGCTAGGTCATGTTGTGAGGATGGATGAAGATGGCCCAGCCCAGAAAGCATATAAAAGCGAACCAGCTGATGGTTCACGCATAAGGGGAAGGCCGCGAATACGAGGGAAAGACCAAGTCGAAGACAACATTGCCGAAAATGGTCTTTCAAATTGGAAAAACTGGGCAAAAGACCGACGGGCCTGGAAATTTTTTCTAAGCTCGGGTTATGGAACAAAAGTTCTGTCACAAGCCAGCTAAGTAAGTAAGTATGTAAGGGGGTATGGTTTTACGGGACTACGCCAAAACATTTATATTCTCTATATTCCAAGAAAAAAGACATGTTGATTTTTTAATTATAAAAAATCATATTGTAAATTCTTTAAAACTTAATTTTGTAGGCCGATCTTTGTTAGAAAATAATAAAATCTAGAAAAAGATACTACCTATCTAGTCATTATCTAACACGCTTTATATACCGCCAAAAATTCAATTTAATCAAATTCGGTATAATAAAATAATCAAAGGAATTACAAAAAAATATGTTGGACATTTGCTCAAATATCAATTCGACTAAAAATCGGTACTAATCTTTTTTCTAGATTAAAACACTTTTTTTTACATTTCAATTAATGTAAAAATATTGTAATAAATCGGCATAATCAAAAAAGAACAACTTAAACATCAAAGGGACCTCTTATAACAGCTTTTTAATCAAAATCAAAGTGTTCTACAAAATAATCAAAATATGAATCCATAGATTATGCGATGACATAAATCTGATAGCTAATATTGAAAAATATAGGTGAGGAAAATTCTATTAATTTCAAAAATTAATTTAAAACAACTTGTTGAGTTCTAAAATTAAATAGTTTTTATATCGATTAAATGCCACCAAAAAAAATCAAAACAATTACCGATTTCTTTACAAAAATATACCAAAGAAAATATTTTTCTAAAAAAATACCCTTTAACAAATAACCCTTTCCACCATCTTATCTTATCATAACCACTATAATCAAAATCTCTTTTTTTTTTTTGTGGCACACAATTAATTAAAAAAATAATTATTATTAAACTCTAAAAAACCATTGGAATTTAATCTCTCAATACCTAGGGAAAAAATAGTTAATTTTGAAAAATTGTTTGTTTATATTTGATCAAAAAGTTAAAATTTGATTAAATTGAATTCTTCTTTGCTAGCTATCTATCTCTCTCTAAACAGCTGTTATTGCCCATTGTCACATTCGCTTTGGTGACTTTTTTTGTGTGCGACCAGTACGTTTAATAGTATTTAAACAAATGACGTGTTTAGCTATTTTTAAATTTTAAAACGTCGTTGTTTTTTTGTTGTTATTATTTTTTCTGTTGTCGCCTTCTTTGGCATTGTATTGATGTCGTCGTATGTTGCCAATTTTTTTCTTTCATTATTATTATTATACGCTTACGTCATAAATATAACGTAAAGTGTTGCTGGCTTCGAGAAGAATAACAACAGTGAAAAAAAATTAATTAAACGCATATTTTGATGGTCATTCGGTCACTTATTCGCCGAATGATTCGGCGGGTAAAAAGCTAAATTAATAACGTCACTTAATAAAAAAAATCAGATTAGGTTGATTTTTTTTCATGGAATTAAAATAAGCACATGGGATTTGTCACAATTCGAAAATTAAAATGAAGAACAGTATTAGGTCTTCATTATCATGGAGAGAGAGAGAGAGAGGGAGAGGGAGAGGGAGAGTGACTAAGGAATTGGATGCAATTAAAATTCGGAAATTTTTATTTTGGAATTATTCAAAATGAAAAAGATTATTAGGTCGCCATTATCATGAAAGTTGGAAAATTTAATATCGTTTAATTTTTTTTAATTACTGATGGGCTCAAATATTTTATTTTAGCTTCAGAGAGGGACACCATAACTCTTTTTCCTAATGTATTCGGAGAAATTTGAAAAAAAAAAACATGAAAAGACGTATCGTTGTGCACACATTGGCTCTAACCAGTGTCGTTTTGACCAGCCAAAACGTGGACTTGATAGGTCATCCGCCTTACAGCCCTGACTTGGCACCAAATGATTTATTTTCATTGCCGCACATCACGAATAAAAGTGTGTGGTCAATGGGTAGCTATCAAAAATGTTCTTCTCACATCCTCAAAATTTGTTTTTCATATTTTATATTAATACCCCAATCTCTCTATATTGTTAAAACTATTTCTAGCCGCTATTTATCTCATCTATCAGCATTGCACACATTTCAATGTACAACAAAAAAAAAGCAACAACATCAGAAATCGCTTATTGAACAGATGTTAACATTTTTTTCTTGATCTACAATAATTTCTTGTCATGATGCAGTTTGTGCGGCACTCAAAACTATTTTTTGTTTGCTTTTTGAAATACCAGCTAGCCATTTATGTTTTTTTTTTTTTGCTGCATTTCAACGCCAAAATTAGACAGCCGTAAACTAGCTCAACATTTGTTCAAATGCCAAAATGAAAAAAATAATAAAATTTTTTTTGTTGCTGTTGTTTTGGTTTTTCATCAAAATAATTTAATTGTGGGCTGCTGAATACTGAACTTTTTTATGTTGTGTGTGAGCTTTAATTTTGTTAGGGGGTATTTCTAAATTCAACCTCAGAGTGACATAATCACTCATTCGTTTGATGGTGTCGAAGGGGGCAAAAAAAAATTAAATATGTAGATGGAATTTTGATATATTTACATTAAGGGGAAAAAAAGGAAAGATAGGTCCAACAGTATAAAAACAAATTTCAATTTTGAAATTAACAATTTAAAACAACCCTTAACTGACCTAACCTGGAGGATTTTGGGACTCTGAATAGAAATTTTAAACCCAAACTTTATCGATCGGAAAAAAAATTTACAAGAAATATGTATTAGAATTTTCTAATGAAAAAGGAGTTTTTTTACATTTTAGAAACTGAAATACCAAAGTAAACATTTATTACGTTGGGCGCCACTTTTTTTTACAAAACAATTAAATATACGAGGGCAATTCAGAAAGTTCTCAGCCTAGCACAAAAAGCGCGGTAAAAACAGAAAAAAGTTATGTGTGGGAAACTTCCATATCTGTTATGAACGCATGTTCAATTTTGTTCCGATCTGGCAACTTGTTCATATAGAAACAGGTATTTAAAAAGTACGTATCAGCAATTTTTTTCAATGAAAGCAAGCATTTCAAATTTTTCCATTGTAAAAAATTGCGGATGCGTCTTTTTTGAACACCTGTTTCTATATTAAGGAGTTGCCAGATCGGAACAAAATTGAACATGTCAATTAACTTTTTCTGTTTATACCGCGCATTTTGTGATAGGCTAAGAACTATCGGAACTGCCCTCCTTACAATTCACACAATTTCAAAGCTCTATCTTAAATATTGAAAGCTCTATAGTGACTTCAATAGACTAGCATGGCTAAATCGATATAGAATTTTATTCTAATCAAGAATATGAGTCGTTTATTTTGAAAGTGGTTTAAGTCCATTCTTTCTTATATTGAGATATCTAAATGTTTGGGTTTCATTTATTTCAAAAATATTGTTAAGTGGTAATAATTTGGGTTGTGGCTTTGTGCCCTTCAACATGTTAAAAAAATAAAACGTTATATGTTTTGTAAAATGTACTAGAAATCCAAGATTTGTATCAGAACCTAAAATGAACATAAACCACTTTCAAAATAAACGACTCATATGTACACCCTATGGTGTGGTCTTCGATGAATGACAAATTTTATATAAACTCCATTTGGCCTATAGAAAAATTTAATTTTGAACAAATTCCAATAGTGACTGAATTATTTTAGTTAAATGAGGTCCTACATTAGAAATTCCCCATATATGTTTTAAAAATTAAATTTATCTCCCGTTGGGCGCCATTTAGAGTAGACTGTTTTACAATACAATATTGATATTTAAAAATCAATACCAAATTTATATTTTAAAATAAAAAAAGTGGGACGGATAATATCACAATTTGTCAATATATTTTTTGTCTTCTATAAATTTGGAATATACATTTTCTTTTAGAAATATACAAATTATTTCATTTTTATATTTTCTATCATCTTATCTTATAAATAAATGCACCTCTTACATCTTTTTCTGCTCTCTATTAATCAATTAATTTAAACATTTGAATATTTTTTGTTTATCTTGACCCACCCTAATAACATTTGCACGTGTCTGCACACATCTCCACACAAATATGTATGTATATTCCAGCTGTTAAGTGTGGATACTTAAATTTCTATATTTTTGTTTTATTTTATTTTTTTCTTCCTAAAAACAAATAAACAATTTGATGACAGATACCAACAGTGTGTGTGGTTTATTTGATTAAAGGGGTTACTACAAATACCATACTAATGATGGGCATTGCTATCATCCACATAGATACATAGCTACATGTTTTATTAATTATTTTTATTTTTTCGGTTCATCTTCATTTAAACCAACCCTCCAATTTTTTTTTTTTCTACAAAGTTTTCAAAATTGTACATGTGTTTAAATAATTAGTGTTGGGTTAGAGTTTTATCGGGTCTGTTTTAAGATAAAGTGAAAAATATCTATGTAAAAATATTTGGGCGTATTTTTATTGTTGTTGTCTTTTAAATATAACAAGAGCGCCATTAAGGAAATGCTACATAAAAAATGTGTTAATAGAATAAACAAATAAATTATAGTAAACAATAAATAAATATATGTAGCACAGTGTGGTATTTTTTTATTGTTTATTTATCTTTTTTTTGCAATAAAAAATTACCGCCGCTTTTGTCAAGAATACAGTTATATATATATATATATATATATATTTATATATATCTCCGAAAAATATTGTTTATGCGTAAAATATAAAAATTAAAATAAAAAACATATAGGACAAAAATTGAGGAACAAATATTAAAAAATCACAACGACATGTTTTGACCTAGACATATCCGTGTGTTTTAAAATGCATTAAAATTTCATATAATTAAAATTTAATTAACATTTTTAAATTAAAATTTGTGACGTTGACATTTTATATATAAACCATATGTTTAGCCCAAAATTATTCTTCAAATTTTTTCAAATATGAAAATAAAATAATATCGAAAATATGAATAATTTATATTTAAGCAATTAAACGGTGTGGGGTAGGGAGGACTGTGAAAATCGACTACTAGAGTTTTTTTGCAAATAGAGAGCGGTGCATATTTGGCCCATTTCGGACATTCCGAAGCGTGTTAAATAAGGTCCCATAGTTCATATAAAAATAAAATAAATATTCTTCCTAAAACTATGCTTCAATTTAATATTTAATTTCTATTTTATTATAAAATATTAATTGTTTTTCTTATTTTTCTTTACAGGTAAGTTTAAAAAATATAAACACAGATATGAAAGATTCTGAATTTGTTACAGTAAGTAGAAATGAAACGATACAAAGTTCAGTCGGACCAAACATTTTATAACCTCCACCATGAGGATGACAATCAAAATATTTAAAATTAATGAGGGCTCCTAGGAGATAACTATAATAGGACCTTGAACATACCAAAAAAATACGTAAAAAAGACGATAAAATTTTTCAAAATATCTAATAGTGGCTATATTAACATATGAGGCTATAATAAAACGGAGATCAATATTGATATTTTTGGTTGAAAATAGTTTCCAAAATAACCAAAATATCGAATGCTGGCGTTATCGTTATATGGGTGCGACCCTGAAACTTGGGTCAATATTAATAATTTTTTGTACGTATATGTGTTATTCAATGAGAACCCAAAATATAAAATTACAGCCAATTCGGAAAACCTGTCCAAAATCCCCAAAGCATTGGGGAGTACCGTTATATGGGGGCTACCCTGAAACTTGAGTATATATTAATAATTTTTGGTACAGAGTTTTGCTGTACCATGAGAACCCAAAATGCCTTGTCCAAAACGGTTATATGGGGGCTACACCAAAACTTAGACCGATATATGCCATTTGCAATGCAGAGCTATATCTTAAATATTGCAATATCTATCGTGATTTCAACAGAAGAACCTTCGTAAATCGACTTAGAATTTTATTCTGATCAAGAAAATATATACTTTGTGGGGTCTAAAGTGAATATTTCGAGGTGTTGCGAACGGAATGGCAAATTTAATATAAACTCCGCCTTTAAACTGAAGGTACAAAAATAATGGAGATATAAAATACAGTTAATAGCTATAAGGAAAATATTATTTCTTGTAAATAGCAAAAAAGTAATTAAGTGTGAGATATTATTTCAAAATCAATGTTATTAGAATCTGATACAATACAAAAGGATATTACATTCGTCCTGGTCAATCTATAATATATTGTAGTTTTTTTATCGAATTTATTAGAAAATGAAGGGCTGAAATACGTCATAAACTTGGTGGTCAACTGTACTTCGGAATTACATTATCATTTGAAATGTTAATAAAAACCGAATGTTATTCAAATTCGTTTTGCGGCGATTTAAAACCAATTTGTTTTTTTTTTTATATTTTCGTCATTCAAATTCTTCGGTGTTTTTTTCTACTTGTATCAGAGTCCATATATACGTTGACATTTCGTAAGGACCAGGGATGGTCCGTGCGACGAATTTTTAGGTTTTCGACTGTCAAAAAGGTGTAAACGTCGAAATCGTCATATACCTGTATAAAATGTAATAAATGTAGTAAACGTTATTTATTTGAATATCATTACCATATATAGGTATTTTGAAGAATATATATCATTTTTATATATATCTGACTATTCCTTACTGGAACTGATAAACAATTCCAAACTTTTTGGAGATGAAAATTTTGAAATTTGATATGGATTTGAGTAAAGCATACGTAATTTGATAATTTATTAAAGGAAACAGCTATTTTGTCAAAAGCCTAATGGTTTTGATTAGGTTTGCGACGTTTCTGACGTATGTATTATACGTCGGATATGTAGGTCATTTACGTCACTGTGTCTGACGGACCATCTCTGGTAAGGACTTGTCCCTTTTTTCCATTCCATTTTTATTATTTGGTTATCCGTTACAGCTAATTAAATGTCCTAAATTGTATGCCTATATACTTCATATATGAAAAAAATATATATTTTATGAAATTTTTTTATTATCATCAAATTAACAAACAAAAATTAATTTTCAACCAGTGAGCGGAGCAGTATAGTCGGACGGGGCCGACCATACGATACCCTACACAACTACCACGAACTCTAACTTTCTGAGGATGTTTATTCCGAGTCTGAGTAATATTTCAAGATATTTGCCCCCTCTTGTCCGATTAGAGGCCAGAAACACCTCTTCCTTACTTTTTTTCGAATATTCAGTCCAGTCCTTATAATTACTTGTCCAGATTACCTTCACGGTGGGTTGTGTTGTGATTTTCGGATTATACTCTACTCGAAAACATACAAAAATTATGTTTTCGGTCCATTTCATCCGAAAATTTTAATCTGATCATCACTGAAAATTGTAGGCGTTGTTCTTGACCATAACTGGAACTTCATGAAATATTCCAAAGTCATCTGCGCGATATTTCACCATCTAATGTGGTAATGGGTTACTAAATAATATCTGAATACGTAAGCACCTGTAAATATTTGACTGTAACTCCCACATCTGACTAGATACATCACTATATTTGGTATCAATTTAAAGGCCAACCACTCCCCTTGGATATGCTATCAACTCCTGGGGTCTACATACTCCAGGAGTAAATATATATGCCATAGAATACAAATTTTGTCATTTTTCACACAAAAGTCAGGGTCCATTTGACCCGCTAAATATAGACCGATCTTTATCAAAACATGCATGCTTATTCTCTGGCCCGATCCCCTTCTTCATGCAAAAATTCGCGGTGTTTGGGCCATAATTGCGGCCTCTGGAGCGACCAGAAAAACCGACAAAAATAATGTTTTTGGTCCATTTCATCCCCTAAATATTAACCGATCTTTTCCAAAAACAATAGGGGTCTTCATTGGCCAGAACCCTTCCTACATGCAAAATTTCGTGAAGATTGGTCCATAACTGCGGCCTGTATCGTGTTTACAAATTATAATGGACAGACGGACGGACGGACGGACGGACACACATGTCTAGATCGACTCAGCTAGTCGAGATATGACGATCGGTATACTTAAAGGTGGGTCTAGGACCAATATTTCGCGGCGTTACAAACATTTGGGGCTGCACAAAGCTATAATACCCTGACAACATAGTTGTGTAGGGTATAAAAATGCACACTTCCCTATTTACTATTCTTTTGCCCAATATTACTTGTTTACTTTATGTCGTACCTCTTTTGCCATAGGCTTTCGTGTTCGCCAAAGAAACACCTGTTGTTTGGCTATTAAAAACTGTTTGCCTAACAATGACACATTTTTTGGTGGGGAGAACCAACAAAAACGACAAATATATACATACATATACTTTTTCTTAAGAAATACAAATATATATAAACATGCACACATATCACTATGGTTGGTTCTTTTTTCCTGCCTCTAATACAAATATATTGAAATCCACAAAGACAACAACAACAATGAAAAACTGCCACATTAAAACGCTTAAGGAAATTCGTGAAATCAAATAAATTATATTAAAAAAAATAGTATAATACCAAAAACAACAGGAACAACAACAACAACAACAAAAAGAAAATTCTCCTGAAATTAAAAAAAAAAAACAAGAAAATTGGCAACTATTGACAGAAAATGGAAAAGACTACAAAAACACAAACTGATTTTGTGATCTAAAAATATATAAGTTTTTTTTTTGTTTTTTTTTTTCTTTTTAAAAAGGAAAATAAAGCAATTTTTTCTCAAAATAAAATTTTACAAATTTCAAACAATAATGATGAGCTCTCCTATGAAAATGTGAGAGAAAGAGAAAATAAAGGAACAATAGAGAAAGTTGTGGAATATAAGAGTATGTGCTACCTTCTTATAACAATTTCTAATACAAAACTACAAATTAAAAAAAAAAAACACAGAATAAAGACAATTTTCCACACATACATTCAAAATAAAATTTAAACAATAAAAAATAAATTTAAACAATTTAAATCTTTAGCAATGAATGAAAAACGAGTGTCTGGGAATGTATCATTAAATAGAGAGCAACTAGTTCAGTTATAAGAGTTTTTTGTTGCTTTATTTTTTGTATAACAGTTACATTGCCGCAGAATATTGAAAGTATTTTTTTTCCTTTTTTAATTCACATACATACACACACATGTTCACATTCCATTTATTAGTATTATTATTGCTATTATTCCGAGTTTAGGCTTTTAATTAATTAACCTTAATTTATGCAATGTAAATTAACAAAAGTTGTTGTCGTTGTTGTTGTTATTATTGTAAAGAAGTGGGAAAATTGTGTAGGTTGTCGACATGTTGGCTGAGCTTTCTTGTACAGTTTTATTCGTAATTATTTTTATTGCTAATAAAAAATGTTAAAGTTTTGATAATAAAAAAATAACTACAGACAGTACGAGCTAAATTTCGGAAAATGTTAGGGAAGGTAGATGGAAATTTTGGGGACTCTTTGAATATTTTCACATTAAAATGTCAAATCTCAAAAGACTCGGCCCATAACTTTTCTAGTTTTTTTAAAACTTTACAAAAAAAACTGCATTATTTGAGGACAACACTTTTATTTCCAAGATTTCGAAGTATTCGTCGAAGACCCCCTATTCTTTATTGATTAAACAAGTCGTAATAGTTGAACTAGAGCTTTGAAATTTTGCGCATACATTACTTCTAAGGCATTTGGTATTGAAAATGTGATATAACGGTTCTCATTCTGATATAGACCCTATATAACGGCATCGTCCCATTTCCGGTATTTTAAATGTATTTGGTCGCATTTTCCAATTGCATTGACTGTAATTCAAAATGTTGAGACCCTAGAAGGTAAAAAATTATTCGCAGAAAATTTGTGGTCCTTGGCGCAGTTTTAGGTATTTTAAGGGTCCTGGTTGAAATTTGTTTTGCTTGCCGCAGTTTTAGGTATTTTCAGTGTCCTGGGCGCAATTTTCAACCGAAGTGGTTGTAATTCGGCATTCCAGATTCTTGATGGGTAAAAAAACTTTTTCATTAATAGAGGCTATTTTTTAACATGGACTCCATATAAAGGTCCAATTTTCGATATATTTAAGTTTTTTGTCACATTCCGGGTTCCTGGAGTATAAAAAACTTATTCACAGAAATTTACCAATATTTCAAATTTTGACATTTCCCTCATATAAAGGTCCCACTCCGTTTTTACTTGTGGGATGATTCTGTAATTTAATATTTTATTTTTGCACAGTGTTCTGACAGCATATAAGGTCCCGCAGATTGTAGGTATTTTCAAACTCATCTCATAGTAGAGGTTATACAAATTCGAACTTAATGATGTTGTTTCTTTTCTCTGAGGGTACCTTTCTTGTTAAAGGCCTATAATTTTTTGACTCATAGAAGACCTGAGGTTCCTAGTTAAAAAAACTTCCGCTCATAGAAAATCCAGATATTGTTTTTCCCATAGAAGTCGTTAGGCCAATTTTTTTTCATGGAAAACTCAAAGAAAGGAGAATAACTGAGAAAATCGAACTTTCCTTAAAGAACAACTGTTCGAACGGACCATAATGAAGAAGGAGGTCCCATTCCCCTAGAACATTTTCTTTCGACCTACATGTCATGGAAATTATTTTCGTAGATAACCTAACGATTTTATATGTATAGAAGTGCTAAGCGTATTTTCTTTTCAGAGATGACCTACTTGATTATTTCGGATAGAGACCTTAACTTACTATTCTTTTAACTTTCTATCATAAAAGTCCGGAGATTCTTCTTGTCATAGGATACGCTTAATTGTTATTTCCATAGAAGACCCAAGAAAGGTTTTTTCATAGAAATGTGGTAATATTAAGGTTTGTTTCAAAACATTATCGATCGGACCATAAGGAACCGCCTCAAGAAAAGTCTTCTACCTGTTATAGAAGTCTTAAATATTCTCCTCACTGAGAACCTAAAGACCTTCTTCTTAATGAAGGGCTGAATCATTTTCCTTGGGATAGAAGTCTTTTTTCGGAGAGAGGACCTGGAGCTCTTTTCTTAAAGACAAAATGTGAGAAAATCCTCCTCCAGAAAAGATTTTTTCTTGACATACAGGTCTTGGGTATCCTTCTCATAGAGAACAGAATAGCCTTCCTATAAAAAATCAACGGATATTTTTCTTATACAGTCGAGTACGCTTATAACGAACACCGATTATAACGAACTTTCTTTATAGCGAACACATTTCCTGGTCCCGAAGTTTTGAGACATATTTTACTGATATATAGAACTTTCTTATAACGAACTATTTATTCGGTTCCACCTTTCGGTTTTCATTTACTTTGATTCGGTTTTAACGAACTTGCTTTAAATTAACAAAATACTTAACGATGACAAGCCCGCTACACAAAATCTCAAGTTTATCAAACGAAAGGAGAAGCATCTTGATTATTGCCAAGAGGACACAAAAATTTCACATTTTGGAACTTAATATAACCGTACTTTACTGTATAAGACTTGCAGAATTTTCTCTGATATGTAGAAGACCTAAATTTATTTTCCAGAAGACCATCATCTGAAAGTATTTTCCCCTTCGTTTTTGCCTTCTTATAGAGAACCCGCTCTAATTGAAACCCTAAAATCCATCATCTGATGGTCTGTTACTTTCACTTTTTCCATATTATCATATAATACAAACAAGCCTTAAAATCATTGAAGACTTTTTGACCTTCCTGCCTTTCATTGAAGATTCATAGTTTTTCTTCTAACAGAAAACAAAAACAAAAATTTTTAAATCTAAATATTCCGAATACTCCAAAAATAGTAAAGAATTTACCTACACATAATTAAAAGCTCATTATAAAAATGTTATAAAATATAGACGTTGCAAATATCTAATAGTATATCTCTCTAATCATCGCAGCCATAAACACATAGAATTTTCAATTCTAAATTGAGTGTCATGCTGCTGTTGCCGCCGTCTGCTGCTGATGTTGTTGTCTTTCTTATTGTCATTGTTGTTGTTGTTGGTGTTTTTTGCACAAAACCCGAAACCATGTCCATATCTAACTGAATTTAGTCATAAACGAGTAACGAAACACTGCGGTATATCTCGAGCGCGCGTAAAAGAAAAATCTCTTAGAGAGAGAAAGTCAAAGAGTGTGTTTAAAACAAAAGAGAATTCTTTCGAAAAAATAAGAAAAACTTCTATACACGTGATAATTTTATTGTAACAAAAGTAATAAAAATAAAATCAATTGTTGTTAATTAAAAATTGATAAAAAAAATATATTTATTATTTATTTGTAGTAAAAAAGTGTTATAAAAAGAAAATTGTGTGTACCAAAGCAATATTGGTTTA